>NC_133863.1:21582079-21595462 GCF_044706935.1 Curcuma longa
CCGGACGTGCCCATCTACGGCGCGCTGATCAACTACCTGTGCGGCGCGGGGCGGGCGGCGGAGGCGTACGCGGTGCTGGTGGAGATGCAGGTGGAGGGAGGGTGCGAGCCCAACGCCGCGGCGTACCGCATGATGGCGGACGGCGCGTGCCGGGCGGGGGACTTCGAGATGGCGTCGCGGGTGGTGACGGCGATGCTGGCCAGCGGGCACTCCCCGCGCGAGGAGACCTTCAGGTGGCTGATGAATGGCCTGTGCGGCATGGGGAAGGTGGAGGCGGCGTGCTCGGTGGTGGAGGAGATGGCGAGGAGGAAGATGGAGCTGGACGGGAATGGCTGGAAGGCCTTGGTCGAAGCTACCATAGTACCAGCCAAACCAGAACAACAACTCGACCCGGTCCAATTCAACTCGACCCAAGCCATGACCCTGTGAACCGGGTTTAGACCCTTATCATCATGTTCATGAAGACAGATGGAGGATGATACTTCCATTAAAGTCAGGAGAGACAAGTTCCATACAGATTGGACACTCAAATCTTCACACACACCTGAAAAGAGATTTGCAAACAATGCTGGCATACCTCTTAATATCCTAGGGAGTTGCAAACAATGTTGGCATACCTCGGCAAGCTGAAGCTTGTTTGTTTGGCCGGCAATGTTTTCGCACCCCCTGCTTCATCCATGCTGGTTTCAAGGCCACAGACATGGCAAAGCTCTTCCAGCTCTGACTCCTAATTAGCTACTTACTGGTTAATGCTAGATTTATTTAAGCATCACATTATTTCCTTGATAACTCATTCGACAGGTGAAGAAACCACATGTTACCTTGATTCTAAGAACATCAGACAAATGCTTCAATGGGTAAGGCTGAAGCTTGTATCCGCTGTAGTTGACATACGATATTGCTTGTGCGCGGATCTGCAATAGGAGAAACTACAGCATTCAGCATGGATTAACAATGGGAAGTTTTTCTTCATTGCTAAGTTTATCCACACCTCATCAGAAGTATTACTAGTGTAAAGCGATTCAACTATCTGCTAGAGATCGTAAACATAATGCTAAGATTATACACCTGAGTTTTTGTTGTGTTTCTCAGGAGCAAATGGTCTCTTTATCCCACTAAATAAAATCGGCTATATAGAATCTCTTACAACTCGAGCCAGGTGAATTGAGTGTTCGAGAATACCTCACTGAGAAATGGTTCCACAAGACACAACTGGAGTTCTGATGCTTCAGCTTCTAGACTAGTAAAGAAACGCTTGAAATTGCCC
Source organism: Curcuma longa (assembly GCF_044706935.1). Lineage (NCBI taxonomy): Eukaryota > Viridiplantae > Streptophyta > Magnoliopsida > Zingiberales > Zingiberaceae > Curcuma > Curcuma longa. The sequence continues at coordinate 21,583,347 of NC_133863.1, forward strand.
AGTTGAGAGTACCTAATGGACAGTCGACGATGGTAGAAGATTCACCACAAGAAGATGACAAAAATAAGAGGAACCATAAACATTTGATGTCGAGCTAGAGAAAGAATTGAAAGAGTTACCTACCTGATCAATGTCATGGCAAAGCGCATTTCATTTGATTGAAGAATTGAAAGAGTTAGAGTAGTACAAGTCGAGTGGTCATGCATATGAGGAAGAGCAACATTAAATTGGCGACTGTACTACATATCGGTAGAGAAGCTACAAACTGACCATTTTGGGGATCTGCCACCCCCTAGATGGAGAAGCACATAAAATGAATAAAACTCAGCTTCATTTTTGTGCAATGAACTAGATAGAGCTTCGATTAATATCATACAATTGAAAAGGGTTGCAAGGCATTTCATCAGCTGCTCAGTGTTGAGGTAACACAATGAAGCCAAATCAGTCTTCGCAAAACACATTGCGATTTTTTTGTGTGATTCGATGTGAAACTTGATCTGCAAACAGATTTTTGTGGAGAGTAATTAAAACAATCTGCACAATGTTATTGTGCTCAAAGTGGAAAAAAAATTTAGAAGATAAGCAAAGAATGAAACATGAATCCAAGTAAAAAAGATAACACTCCTACCGCAAGTATAAATATCGAAAGCTTAAAATTCATCCACCATGACGCAAAGAATGAAACATGAATCCAAGTAAAAAAGATAACACTCCTACCGTCAGTATAAATATCAAATAACTTAAAATTCACTTGGAAATAACTAATGGCCTTTCATAAAGCTCAATTGAAGGATAAAATTCATGTAGACAACCCCAAATAGTTTGATATGATGAAAACTTATACATGGAAAAATAATTGCTTGATAGAGTGACCTGACAATTTAATGGGTTCAAAGGAAGTTGCCCTTCATTTTGGGCCTCCAAAACAAGTGTTCTCAACTAAAAACAATGGCAAAGAATCATTCAAAAGAGCAGCCAAGAAGGATGTCGTACCATGTCCTCATACATACAAATTGCTTGATCATCAACGATATTCTGTCTAGTGAGATCTTGTCGAACAGACCTTGTTCTATCAAAAACAAAATCATGAACAACTTCAAATGGTTGATCTGATGTGTTGACCAAGTTCATAAGATACTTCAATGTGCTTCTTAACACTGGGAGAGGCCTTATATCTACTTCCCGCAGTTCTGCATTGGACATAGTTCTACAAAACTAATAAAAACCAGTCAAAGCAATCTACAAGAATTGTATTTAAGAATCTATAAGACATAGGAGACACTAGAAGTTTTTGCACTGCCATTTTAAAACCAACTATGCTGCATATTGCCGAATGACACAAGTGAATTTGGCACAGATTATTATTATTAAGAAGCATAGTTACATGTAGAGATTCTGTACACTGCAAGAAAATCCCCAGGTGAAATTACAAACAATATGTAGACGCAAAAGATACTACACACAAGAGAACAATGGGTACAAAGGTACTGACTCTGAGTACCAAAGACTTGATTACATGAGATTCTTTGAAAAGTACAAGATAGGAAACCATATGTGATGATAATCTCTTCAAGTTATGAAGCATGAAAGTAGCATTTGAATTCAATTTGGATTGAATGCTACAGTTCAAAAATCTCTAAGATAAATGTCAAGCTTGCAAATTCTCATGAATTAGGAATAATTTGCGAAGATTCGACATAATATATGTACAAAAAGAAGGAGAACAAATGTATATCTGAGACACATGAAAACAGTATGAAACAATGAATCATGTGATTCCTTTGGGGGGAGGAAGGGGATTGGAAAAATGGGATTAGTGAACTATAACAAAAAGAAGATAATCATTCAAAAAAATTATCACCCATGGTGATTGAGGTAGATTGGATTCAACTACATGAATTCAAACTTGAGCAGCAATCATACACTACACCAAAAAATCTATTAGAATAAAAGGAGGCAACTCAATAGTTTTCTGGTAGATACTCGAGGTACACATCATGAACAAACAACGTTGCATTGTCTCCTTCACATACATTGCCATGCAAATGTATGCTACCATGCAGAACTCATAGTATTTGGAAGCAAAAACATATGAACTGCCCCATCTCTCCACCTCTATAAAACATTACAAAAACCACTTTTCAGATTACTATCCTGCTACAGATTCTTCCCTCTTGTCTTTATAATTTTTTTTAACTCTGATAAATTGTCTTCCACTATCAACAGCCTCACAGTGATATTTCAGCACAGGAATCAAATTTTGAGACTAAAAAATTGAAATTGAATTTTTTTTTCCGATTCCCAACAATCTTAAGTTTTGACATCAACAGAACCACAAGAGAAACCTATCGACCCTCAGTATTTACCTTCTTCACGGCAAGTTTCGGAGAAGTTCTTGAAGGATCCCCGTGTAACCTCTCGAACACAGATAGATCTCTGAGCCGCTCGCGTTGCTGTCTCTCCTTCGCTGCAATCGCGACAAGCTTAAAAACACGCGAGAAGCAGGAGAGGAGAGAAAAGGTCAAAAAAGACAAGCCGAGATAACTCGGAACAGTTCGTACCAGGGCACATATCGGGGCAGGTGCCGACCAAGTAGGAAAAAATCGGCGAGCCGGTCTCCTCATCCTCGTCGAGTTTGGGATTGCGCCTTTCGTGGATCGAACTGGTAGAAACGCGTTTGGCTTCCTCGCGAGGATGCAACCTGACGGAACTGGATGACGAAGGAGAGGGATTTGGCGCTTTCCTTGGCCGAAACCCTAATTTCTTGGCTCTGTTGCTTTCCCTCTCCATGATAGCTCAGAATCGAAATCGGAGGGCGTTTCGCAGGCACGACGACGATCGCAAACGAAGGGGAAATCTTTATTTTCCCCCTCGTAATTTTTTTTCTTGAAAAAAACCTCACCGAATATGAATATTTCTAAAATTCCTCAGTAATTTTCAAACTTTTGTCGTTTATTAATTCATTTAGGCAAAAATAAATAAATAAATAAAACACTTTTTATCATATCGTCCAAAGAACAAAAGATCATTCATAATTTAATTCCTAAAAATATCCCTTTATACTCCATCTTAAAATAATTTTAAATAAAATTATATCATTTTAAATCGTTTTGATCAAAATTGCTCTCATTGAAAGAATTTTGATTAAATTATAGTATTTTAGAATAATTTTTAGATAATTTTAATTAAAACTACTCTGAAATAATATAATTTTAATTAAAATTAATCAAAATTACTCTACCTTAAGAATCTACTATTCTAAAGTCACAAACAATTTTAATTAAAAGTTTATCATCTTGAGGTATTTTTGATAAAGTTGCACTACCTAAGAGTATAGTTTTGACTAAAGTTATATGAGGTTAGAGAATATTGATCAAGTTACTTTCATATGGAGCACTAAAGAATATTTTAATTATGGACCTACGAGTAAGTAATGGTGCAAGAATTACTGTTATAGCTCTAGAACAATACTTCTTATCTTTGCTTATTCAATTTGTTTTAGAACTAGAGGAGTGCTATTTTGTATCTGCTTTAACTAAGAACATTATTTCTATTTCTTGTTTGAATAAAAAAAGTTTTTCATTTGTAATAAAAGACAAATATTGTTATATACTTTTAAATGATATGTTCTATTGTAGTGCACCTCTGATGAATAGACTCTATGTTCTAGACTTCAAAAACTCAGTTCAATTTATAACATAAATACTAAACGGTTCAAACTTAATGATTTATCAAAATCAAAATGGATCTTCCTACTTCCTTCTAGGGATTTACTCTAGAAACGGTTATTTTCACACTTAACCAAGTTTCATTTAAAGTCGTCATAAAGATACCATATATGATACGAACTGGGAAGAGTCACAAGATGTCTTTTATGAAGATTTGAGGTTGTGAGACTTACGTTCGACATCAAGTCTCAAATAAACTAGGATCTAAATCTAATAAGTGATATTTTGTAGGATATCCCAAAGAAATGAAGGGATATTACTTTTACAATCCCATACAAGGCAAAATATTTGTCGCTAGAAATAACATTTTTCTAGAATGAGAGTTTCTTTATAGAAGAACTAGTGGAAGTAAAATCCATCTTGAAAATTTCAAAATGAAGGAAATAGTACTGAGACCTTGATGGAAATTGAACAAGCACCATCAAATGTTGTGGATCATGAGTTTGTTACACAAAAAGTTGTAGAGCAATAACATATTCAAGTAGACCATGTTCTACGCAAATCTGATAGGATACGTCGTCAACATGAAAGATATTCATTTCTCTTGTCTAACCATGATGATGTTATGCTTGTTGATTTGAACAAGCCTATATTTTATCAGAAAACTATGATGAGCCCAGATTCCGAGAAATAATTAGAGGTCATGAGATCTGAAATGAAATTCATGTATACTAATCGAGTATGAACTTTGGTTGATCCACCTGAAGGGATCAAACCCAATGGGTGTAAATGGGTTTTTAAGAGAAAGACTGACATAGATGATCTTATGCATACCTATAAAGAGTGACTGATAATCAAAGGGTTCAAGTAGATTCATGGCATAGACTATAATGAAATCTTTTCATCAATTACGACGCTTAAGTTTATTCGGATCATATTTACTATTACAGCTTACCATGATTATGAGATCTGACAGATGGATGCCAAAATCGCATTTCTGAATGAAAATCTATCGAGGATGTGTACATGATATAACCTGAGGGTTTTGTAGATCCGAAAAATACTGAAAAGGTATATAAGTTACAAATGTCCATTTATGAGTTAAAATAAGTTTCTCAAAATTGGAATCTTCGATTCGATGATGCAATCAAAGCGTTTGATTTCATCAAGAATGAAGATGAACATTGTGTCAAAATACAAGCGGATTAGTGGGAGCACAATTGTCTTCCTGATCTTGTATGTAGATGACATACTCCTCATTGGAAATGATATCCCTTTACTACAGTCTGTGAAGACATGGCTTGAGAATTATTTCTCAATGAAAGACTTAGGTGAAGCAACCTATATTTTAAGCATCAAGATCTATAAAGATAAATCTAACAAATTGCTTGACGTAAGTCAGAGTACATATATTGACAAGATGTTTAATCATTTTGTTATGCAAAATTTCAAGAAGGGATTTCTGCCAATGTCACATGGTGTGAATCTTTCAAAAACTCAATGTCTCTCTTCTAAGGAGGAGAGTGATCACATAGATTAGATTCTTTATACATCTGCTATAGGATCTATCGTGTACGTCATGCTTTATACTCGCCCTGATGTCTCGTATGCATTGAGCATGACGAGCAGATACTAGTCAAATCCAGATAAAAGTCATTGGACAGTTGTTAAAAATATTCTTAAGTACTTACGAAGGACAAAAGAATATTTCTTAATATTTGAAGGCGATGAGGAGCTCGCTGCAAAGAGTTACAGTGATGCAAGCTTCCAAACAGTCAAGGTATGTATTTTGCTTGAATGGTGATATTGTGAGCTAAAAGAGTTCGAAGCAAGACACAGTCGTAGATTCTACAACAGAAGTCGAATATATTGCTGCCTTTGATGCAGCAAAAAAAGTTGTTTGGATTCAGAAGTTCATTGCAGAACTTGGTGTAGTTCCTAACATGACAAACCTAATAGACCTTTACTGTGATAACAACGGGACTATTGCATAGGCTAAGGAATCATGCTCTCATCAACAATCTAAACACATTTTACGGCAATTTCATCTCATTTGAGAGGTTTTTGATAGAGAAGATGTAAGGATATATAGAGTATTAACTAATACTAACATCACGGATACTTTGATCAAGACTTTGTCAATTCTCTTGAAAGATCTATTGATATATAATTAAGAGAATAAATCATAATTTTAAAGTCATTTTGAGGTTTAATTAAAAGATCTAGAGTTGATGAAGGCTTGTACTTCATTATTCACCAATGGTTGTACAAAATTAGAGGTATTAGATTGTAGTTGACCTTTGGGCGTTTCAATCTGATCATGACAAAGGAGAGGACTCGAACAATTTGAATATGATTAGAGTGATGGCGGCGCCTCGGTTTAAACTTTAATTAGAGCTGTTAATTATGATTAGAATAATGAAGTTAGATTTTTTTTAATTCTATTTATGGAAAAGGGGAATCTAGTGCCAACAGATCACATTATCTTGTTGATTTAAATGGAAAAGACATCCACGTGGACAAATCATTTGAAAATCCTAATTACATATATAAATCCTTTTTTGTGTGTGTGATTTAATGAACGAATTGTTAGGTTTCCCTAATTCTAGTTCTCTTTACTTCATAAAAAAGTTTAATCAAATTGTGATTTAAATTGTTTATAAAGTTTAATTAATCTTAATTTTTTTAAAACAACAAAAGTTAAAATATATAATTTTAAAGTGACATAATTTATTTATAACACTAATTATGAAACAATCAAATTATATATATTTTATATTTTCTTGAAGAAAGATAATTAAATACTTCTCGTGGATCATGTATAGAGAGAAAAAAATTCTTTTAGATGAGATTTCAATTCTAACTACGGTTTCATCACAACACATGAAATCTATTACGGTCAAACTTCATTAGATCAAATGATACTTACGCTTTTGATTTATTCAAAAAATCTAAGTATATTTTATAGATTCATGAAATAATTGTTAAAAAAAACTTTTTTTTCAGATAAAAAAAGTGAAACAATCAATCTATTAATACAAAAAGATCAAAGAGAATATTGCAATCTTAATTTCACACATAAAATGGGGATAAAAACACTTTCAATCTCACAACAACTTAACATTGTGATGTTAAAGTTTTCATTAAACACACCAAACGTTAAATAATTAAAATTTTGAATTAAACACATTAATTGATCAACAAGACCTTATTACTTGTAATTAAGCGTCGCATCGCATCATATCAACCGGAGGTAGTTAAAACCGTTGGACTCCCACCGTCGTCATGGACAGCAATCTGTTGCTTCCTTCCGGAGCGCCGGGTGGGCAAAGAGCAGGTACCCGACGGCGTGGCCAGCGATGGTGACGATGAAGACGCCGCCGTTGAAGACATGACGGCGAGCATGAGGAGATAGGCAGTGCCGACGCGGAGGTTGTGGAGCGGTGGAGGACGGTGTGTCGAGCCCTGCCGTGCCGCCGCGCTGACTCTGCCTCCGGCGGCAAGTGGAATAAGCGGAGGGTGCCAAGCCACTCAACGAGGAGGCCGAGGAGGAAGAGGAAGACGGAGCGAGTGCGAGGGCGCACATGCCACCGCGAGTGCCGGGCCAGCCAGGCGGCGAACAGGATCTCCAAGTTCTTCCCCCAAAAGAAGGTCATGGCCGTGTAGTGCTTCGTGGTGCTGTTCATGCTCATCCCGCCATCGCCCATTCCGCCTCCACCGTGATCCATGGACTCCGGTGAGTTCCGAGCGATCGAGGGAGGAAGAACGTTTAGAGTTGTAGTAGTTAAATTGCACTGGCGGCTGAAGAGGAAAACAGAGGAAGCCAAGAGATTGGATGAGCACACTACGTCCTGATGGTTTGCTTTTATGAGTACAATTTTCTTTTAATGCAGTACAATGAAATATATACACTGTGCGCTGTGCTGCAGTAGTTTGATCAAGTCAAACTAATGTGACCAATATAATATAATGGCATACCAGAGCTCATCATATTTTAGATTTTAAATTCAAACTGAACATAATTTAAAAACAAGTGTACCAGAGCTCATCATATTTTACAAATTCAAATAAATAAAACAAGTTTCTAGCAAGTTCATAAATAAAACAAAAAGATAGACCATAAACTTACATAATTTGAGACTGAGCAGTTCTTTGTGATCATAACACTGATCAGAACAAGATGATCAGACAATGTGGATCATCTGGTTATAACTGTGAATACAACAAACTTAGAGCATTAGGGCATTGACTTACATATACAAGTATCAGAATATCAACAAGCATGCCCTTTGATAATGTGAGAACACATCATGGAATAAATAGTTCCTTTATAACACAATAGTCCCCTTTATCCCTTTGCAAGAATAACATCGACATACACATGTATACCAAGGGGACTGAAGCAGAGAACAAGATCAAAAATTGGACAGCAGCGCAAATGTTGAAAGTAATAGTTTAGGTTCAGGTTGGGTAGAGTTTTAACCTCTATGTACAGATAAGTTGGCGTCGAAGATATCGCTTCAAAACTCAGTAGCAAAAAGTGCGGGTGTTGGAGAAATGACAATATCGCCATATGCCTCTTCTTGTTGTATATCTACAAACCCACAAGTCTTTAAAACCTACAGACAGAGATTTCAGAATAAGCACAAAGATGAAAAGAGGATATGGAACACATTGATCATATCTGAACTGATCTAAGGATGTTCATTTTTTTTGTTTGTAATGAATTTGAATACTATAATGAAGTATGGTCCGTATATGAAACCACCACTAGTTATTGCAATCAGAACCATGATGAATAAGAGTATATGAAACCCACACTAAACGATATCACTAATATACACTTTCACTTGTTGGATGTCCATAAATAGATGGAAAGATAGCAAGTTATGTGGTCAATGAATCCACTGAATTATGTGAGAATGGATCTGTGTTTGAACAACAATGACTAGTTTTATTTTCCAATGAAACAATGTCCAACTATTAAATGCACTGAAGGTAGAAATTTATACTTTAAGCACTTCTTATAGGTAAAACAAGTAGAAACCACATTAAAAACAAAGATATAGAAAAAGAATACTTATCGCTTGAAAGAAAAACTGATATTTGGGATATACTGATCCAAAGATCTCTTCTTAAGGAATTACATCCTATGCGCTCTCTATAAAAACCTAACCTTGTCAATCAGGAGACGATACTAGATTGTTTTTGCCTATGTGATATTTGAAAGAGAATGTTTTAGAAGGTAACATTAACTATGAGAATAGTTAGTCATCATGGCCTCCTTTAACCCTGGTAACTTCGCCACTAAAAGCTTAAATCTTATACTCTCTAACGGAAGAATTAACAATGTTCTCAAATCATGTTAATCAAAAAAGAAATAAATGTTCTCAGAATATATAATTACCAAACTTTCAAAGAACATTTGCGCGCATCGTCTTCTTGCTTTTCCTTCTAAGATATCATTTAAACTTAAAACTCCATGTTCTTTATCTCGACTCTGAGGTGGTGATTGATTTTTAAGAAATTGTGCCACAGCCCTACACCATGAAGAAATTTTAACAACATAAGCATTGTTTTTCCACTTGTTTTAATAAAGAAAATAAATATAGTATAAATCAAATTTCTCTTACCTAGTCCGTGCCGATAAAGTTCCAGCTTCATTTTCTTTATAACCTGCATGAGGATAACTATTTTAAGATTTGAACTTCTATGTAACAAAGAATGCAAAGGGAAAAAACATACTTATCTTACCTGATGATTGGGTACTTGCATCAAGAAAATCAAAATCCTAAACAAAACCAAATCAAAGATTCAAGACAAGGTATATAGAGGTGCTTATTAGCAACAATCTTAAGAAAAGTAAAACATGGAAAGTAGTGTCACTGATATTCTTCTACAAAGGAACTTACTTCCTCCACGGATAGCAACACACTTGGAATTCTAGGCATGCTATTTTGAAGTGGTTCTTCCTCCAAAGAGAATAAACTAGCTCCAGTTGCATAACTAGTTGCTTCAGTCCTAGTAAAACTTTCAACTGTGGGCAATATCTCTGTATCAAAAGTCTTATCAAAGTCATGAGTTGAACCTGCTATTGTGGTGCTAAAGGGAGTCATATCTACTCCTCCAGAGGGTGATTGTATTGTTTCATTTATAATTGCTCCAGTATGCATATCAAATCGAGGATTCTCAGGTATTAGATTCAATTCATCCTGTTGTTCTGGTTCGATATCAATATGCATATCGAATAGAGAATTCTCAGGTATTGCATTCAGCTTGTCCTGTTGTTCTGGTTCCATATTTCTGTCACTATGTCGCTTAATCTCCCCATCCAAATTATTTTGTTGCTCAGGCTCTTTTTGCAGATCCTTTGAGGTAACATGAGATAATTCATTCGCAAGTTCTGATAAAACTTCCATATGGCTAGAATTGTTGCTGTGAAGAGGAAAGGATCTAGAAAAAACCTCGTGGAGATTACTACACATCCCTGCATATATGTTTGATTCCAACTAGTCATTTTATAACTCAAAATTGAAAAAATGACAAACAAACAAAAAAACTAACCAGATAACAATGGTTCATGAAATACTTGATCATTGAGGCGGTTGCTATGGTACTTATAAAGATCTAGCACTGAACATGGAAGCTTCCTCCGCTTGCAAACTAATTTAGTAGTGTCTTCAAGTTGTTTTTTCATGTCTCTAAAAAAACAGATTGTATGATGTATAAAACCAATTTCAATCCATGATGTTCACAAAAAAATAAATAAATCATGTAAGAATATTCTACAACCATTCTATATTAACACTAATGAACAAAAAGCATCATTTTTAAAAACTTCATTTGTAATTGTTAAAGCATATGATTTTATACAAGGTTCAAAGGATTTCATTATATGACTGAAACAATATTATCTCAGTTGTGCCGCTATTCTAACATATGGTGCTGACAACAACTTGGAGGAGGAAAGGGATGAAGAAGAAAAAGAAAAGAATGCAACTATGTACCTAACTCGGGTCGTTGTGTCCCATTTAGAATGGTACAATTTTGACATTGTGTTATATGAACACAAACTAAAAACATAAAATATATTATTTCAATTCATCTTGACATACATTTTAGCATGCCAAAGGGTGCGTTATAGCATGCCAAAGAGTGTCGAATATTGGCATATCGCAAACAACGACCCAGATGATTTTCAAAATTTAAAGGTCCAAACTAAATTATTGAAACTTAGAAAATAACAAGAAAAATTGCCAATCAAGGTTCATGTCAAAAATCATGAATTTGTGAATATAAATTGTATTAAATCATGAATCATGCAACTCTCTAAACTCATATTTTGACAACTCAATCAATATGATACCTTGCAACCACAGTTTTTAATAAAGAAATAGGAAAATTACAATGATTGAATATGATTAAAGAATTATACTATAAGCAGCAATATTTTAACCCTAAAATATTGTGGAATCTATTTTTTGGTAAGTGTGTGTTAACATTAATTGTTTGGGTTTTTTATATTGTTCCATGAATTATTGCTAATGTGGTTTCTGACAAATCAGTCTGATCAACTCATATTAGACTGATTCTTGATCCAGTCTGATTGAAGCACACAATATGTCATATCTGTGACTTAAATTGGATCAAATTGTGCAATTTGAATAAAATAATATATGAACTTGATAACAGTAATAACAAGTTTTACAAAGGTTTTATTTCATAAGATATTTGACTGATGTCTAGAGAGATAGAATCTGGCTTATAAATTAGTAATGCTTATATTTGTGAATTTTAACATTCCATGTGCTTTAAATAATTCAGTAATTCTTTCATCCATTATCAAAATCTTATGGAGATTGATATAGCTAAAAGGTGAAAATCCAAATGTAATAACAAGAATAATGAAAAGAATACTTGAAATATTAAAAATTGTGACAACATAAATACCTTCAAAAATTGGAATCTAGAAGGAAAAATTAAAGAAAATTAGTCTTTGTAGTGTAATTTCATGCAACATGATCCTCATATTAAAGAGAAAAGAAAACATCTTAATTTATAATTTTTAGTAGAAGGAATTACAAAATCCACAAAGTTAACTCTCATGCAGCATTGCCCTCATGGGAAATTTGTTTATAAAGTGACAATGATAAAGTTAGATTAGTTAGTTGATACAACAGATCAAACCACAAAAGTTCTTCTATAAACAAATTTAGTGATACTTACGCATTTGTCAACACAATTTTCTCATCATATGAATGCTTTTTCATTCTTCTCTTTCGTTTCTGTTCTCTGACAGGAGGTGAAGGTTGAAGCTCCAACTCCAAGTGAGGCAAGGCTTGACCTACCAAACAACCAACAAACAAAAAGAATAAGACGAATCACAAACAATATTATTGTACATAGATGAAAATGATTGATTGTTAAGTTGATCAACCCTGAAACAAT
>NC_133863.1:21595562-21605415 GCF_044706935.1 Curcuma longa
TCATCATCATGACGGCGACGACAGAATCGCATCGGAGTCGCAGAATGTGGAGTGGCAGAATCGCGTCGAAGTCGTAGGATGTGGAGTAGCTGAATCGCGTCGGAGTCGCAGTAGAATCGCTATGTGGAGGCGGAATCCTAAAAAAAACCTGAGCACGTTAAGAGTGTTGCATCATCTTTTGTTCATTTTTTAAAATTTTCTATTTTATTTTATGACTTATTATACTTTTTTTTTTCAAAATTTTTTTTCTTTCAATTCAAGTGTATTTTTAAAGTCTTTTCTCTATCAATTCAAGTGTAGTGCTGATCAAGATTTTTTTTAAAAAAAAAGCATAAAAATTTAATTATATTATTAAACTTTAATATACTAAAATTATTTTTTATACAAAAATTAATCATTAAATTTAGAATAATTCTTGAAATTTATACATTTTTATTTTAATTTTAAAATTTTGATAAAAATTAAAAATACAAAAGAAAAGTAATAAAAGAATTAAAAGTATTTTTTCTATTTTAATATCTAATTACAAAAAATAAATAATAAATAAAAATAAATTATTTGAAAAAATTATCATAGTCTATTTCTTTTCCACGAATTTTTTTCAATTAAGAAAAAAATAACATATTATTATTATTATTATGTTTTTTTCATATTTTTAATTAATAATACAAGAATAAAAATTTATTCATTGTTAAATAGTTCAAATTTATTTGATACAAAAATAATAATCAAATCTTATTCCACTTAGTGAGATCAACTATTTAGATCATTCTACGCCATTAGACTATATCTCTTATTAATATCATATTTATATTAGATATTTGGATCATTCTACGCCATTAGACTATTTGGATCATTCCACTAGGTGGCCTGATGAGTTAGGGTTTTATATATTTTTAATCGACTTATTTTTGGGCTTTTACATGAAAATAAATTATGAAATGAATCGATTTGATCGTATTTGTCCTATATTGTATAATTTGAAGCTTGATTATAATTTTCATGATTTAATGGTGAATTTTTGCATTAATTGAGTTTAATTGATTGTAGGATTCAAATCGGACCAAGATCGAGCTAAATCACGATCGGATCGAGCTAAGTTCGCCCAAATTGATCAAGCCACATGGAGGACAAGACCTAGCTCAAGCCTGATCAAGATCCATGAATTTTTCCAAACCCTAGGCTGCCCTAAAACCCCAGATCAAGCTCAATCACAGGATCAGAAATCAACGGCCAGGATGCGTTGATTAATCAAGAGTATATAAACCCGAACTTAGGAGATGAACAGTGGCTGCGCCACTATTCATCTTCATCCCGACGCCACTCCCCTGCTCGGCGACGTACAGATAGGGCTATCCCTATCCACCCAAACTTCTTCCATTGAGTTTCTTGATCCCTGAGGAGTCTGAAGCCGACCGATTGGGTATATTCCGGCAGCTGAAGGAGGTGCCACAATGAGAGTTTCTCCGGCGACCTCACCCCTGTTTTTAGCATCTCTGGCGATCCACTGTGCAATCCGAAGCCACGACCCATTGGAGGGGTTCTCCGAGGTTCGTAAAGCACGCGTATAGCATCAGAAAATCGATCGGTGCACGAAGAAGCGAAGGAATCCAGTATTTGTCAGCTGAAACTCGTCTGTAAATATTCTGTTCGGTTCCGAGGAGGGTTTCTTCGGGCTGTTCATGGTGCTAGCAGCGAGCAAACCACCCAACGACCAGGCTTCAAGTTTCCGAGGGATCAGTGAATCCGCATTGCGGATTTACCAGCTTGATTGACACCGAGATGAGAAGAAACAATGGAAAAGGGAAGGGTAGATGCATTTTTTTATTTCTGATTTCAGTTGACAGTATCTGTATTCATTGAAGTTTCTGTTAATTTCTTTTCTTAGCAACCTTAGCAATTTGGTTTTGTGATTAATGCTTAGTTTTTGTTGGGATTTGATCAGTTTTAGAGTTTGAGTAGTTAACTTTTAGCCTTCTGAATGTTTCTGATTTCCTTCCTGAATTCACTGTTGTGTGCCATGAATTACTGTTCCGTGCCAAGTTTGATTCCGTGTATCAGTTAGATAGGTTAGATTGGCTTAGTCAGTGATCTTGCTATTAGTCAAGTGGAATTTGATAGTTGGATTGCATAATTGCCTTGCTAGTTAGGTTTGTTGCCCTTAAAATCAATTGGTAACCTTAGCTTAATTTTTGCTTTTCCTTGTTTCTTGAATTGCATGTCTTGTTTCATTGCTAGTTTCCTAGTTTCATTTGTTTCTATTTATTGATTTCGAATTCACAATTTAATTGAAAAACACCAAAACCCCAATTTTCATAGAAAATTAAAAAAGAACGACACGTAAGCTCGAATTAAATGATTTTCTACTAGTCCTTGGAAAAATACGACTCAAGGCCCCTATACTTCGTTTGTTTGAATTAATTGTGGATTTTCGATAATTTAAAATCAATTTGCAACCCTACTCGTGACACATATCCAATCTAGGGTTGTCAAATTTTGGCGTCGTTGTCAGGAAAAACTAGTAGAAATTGTTTGATTTAAGCTTATGAATAATCTCCTTTATTGTTGCTTTGATCATTGTTGGTTTTTAAAATGTATGAAAATTTATTTTATCAACAACCATCTTCTCAACAATCTGAACAGCAAAATTTTTATTTGCACGAACCTTATCAAGGTTTTCAGCAACAATTTCAGAGTGGACAACCTCAACAAGATTTCCAACAGCCTTATCAATGTTTTCAACAAGTTGATAACAATTTCAACTCCAATTTCAAAATTTTCAGCAACCGTATCAACAACAACAAAGTTTTCAGCAACCCTACAACAATTTTCAGCCTCAATACCATCATTCGCAACATCAATTCAATAACTTTCAGCAAGCACAGTTTCAGCCTTTAAACTAGAGTTTTTCACAGCCTTATGGCAATTTCCAACAGCCCCTAAATCAGGGTTTTCAAGGCACAAATTTTCAGCAACATTCATGGAACTTTCAAGGGAATTTTCAACATCAAAACCATCATTTCAAGCCCAAAATCAGTGCCAACAACAATTTTCTCAAAGTGGACAGATTTTAGAGAATTTTCAGCAGCCCACTTATTTTCAAGATTCGGGAGAGTGATTATCTGATCGGGAGAGGTGAAGAAGGGAAGGTATTGCCCTTGGCTAAGAGATAAGAAGCCTAGGAGGCTCGAAACTGTGATAGCAGGGAGATTGGTTTTCGTAGGCGGTTGAAGAGAGCTTTGATAGCTCGTCTACGAGATGGTCCGGGAGGAGTCTAGGTGACTCAGGACCATGGAGCTTGAGGCTTGGAGAGAATGGAGGAAGCCTTTGTGGCTTATCTCCAGGATGGTCCAGGAGGAGCCTTGGTAGCTCAGGACCGAATTGGCCGGGAGCTTGGTGCGAATGGCCAGGAAGGTCCGAGAGAGCTTTGGTAGCTTGGCTCGGGGCCGTGAGCTTTGGTAGCTCGATTTCAGGGAGCCTTGGTGGCTCGGAACCTGAGTGGCCGAGAGCTTGGTGCGAATGGCCGGGACAGGTCCAAGAGAGCTTTGGTAGCTCGTCTTAGGACCGTGAGCTTTGGTAGCTCGATTTCAGGGAGCCTTGGTGGTTCAGAACCTGATTAGGCCGGGAGCTTGGTGCGAATGGCCGGGATGGTCCGGGAGAGCTTTGGTAGCTCGGCGGACTATGAGCTTCGGTAGCTCGATCTCAAGAGGAGAGTCTTGGTGACTCGATCTCTTGATTCTAGGAGGAGGGCCTTGGTGGCTCGGTCTCCTGTTTGGTCTGAGAGAGCTTTGGTAGCTCGGCTCGAGACCGTGAGCTTTGGTAGCTCGATCATCAAGGAGTCTTTGAGACTCAGAACCTGATGAGTCCGAGAATGCTTTGGTAGCTAAGCTCGGACATAACTGTTACATTGCTTCCTTTCATACTGTCCAAATATTGGAACGTTCTAATGCTACTTTTAAGTGTGCAGGTATATAGGACATGTTTGAGAGGGAGATTTCAAACGAATAGTGGAAGTACCAAGGCGATCTTCGAGCTGTCTTTTCTGCAAAAAGGATTACGAGCAAACGGCGCACGAAAGCAGGTAGCAGTACCTGCAGTTGGCAGGGAAGGGAGACTACAACTTTTGTCAGAGAACCGTTGGGCACAGTAATCGAGGATGCAGGTCTATAAAAGAAGCTGAAGAGGCGCTAAGGAAAGTATCGATTATTCTTTTTGAACGTTCATTCTTTGAAGTGCTGAAGATCTTGAGATCAATCTGCTAGTCGAAGCCAGAGGAAGAAGAAGAAGAGCAACGTCCTGGTTTTGGAGAGACAAGCTTGAGCTGCAAGCGGTCTTTGTTGTTCTTCTCATTCTTAGTCTTTGACGCATTCATTAGTTCTCCTTTGTCTTGTGCTTCATTCACATCTGTTGAGACAAACTGTGGAGAGGTTCCTCCACCGAGAAGGAGAAAGTTTCTAGCCGGTGTTATCGGAGTTTGATCTGCCGAAAGATCAAGGAGTCATCCACCTTACGGACACGCCGAGGAGTAGGAGCAAGTTATCTCCGAACCTCGTAAATCCTTGTCTTAGCTTGCTGATCTTCATCTGCCTGTGATCAAGTCATTATTTCCGCTGCGTAACCGAAGATTAAGCAAGATAAAGCAAAAAGAGTGGACGGCTATTCACACCCCCCCTCTCTAGCCGTGTTCATAAGATCCAACAACAAATACTCATAGGATTATTACTTGATTACTTAGACTAGGTGAGATGAGTTAGGTAATAATAAATTAAAAATAACCCAACTTACGAAAATAATGCTACCTAATTCAACATTAGGTATAAAATCCAAATTAATAATCATAATCAGATCCTAAATAAAAATAACTTCAAAAAGTAATTATTTTCAAACTAAATAATTAATTTCAAAAACAATTTTCAAAACTTAATTAATTTCAAAAATAATTTTTAAAACTTAATAACTCTCACATAATTAATTACTTTCAAAATTAATCTTTCAAAATTAATATTTTCTTTCAAAATTAATTTTTCAAAAATTAATATTTTAAGTAATCTTTCAAAATTAAATACTTTAACCAATCCTTCAAAAATTAAAACATAATTTCTAAAATTAAATCATAATTATTTTCAAAACTTAATTCATTTTCAAAATTAAAATAATTATTGTTTTCAAAATTTAATAATTTTCAAAAATGTAATTATCTCAAAATTTAATTAAACTTTCAAAATGTTATTCATAACTTAATACATTAAACCTTAATGTAAGATCAATCCTTAATTAATATTAAATTTTAATTAATAAAATGATCAAAAATCTTAAATCTAAGATCAACAAAATGCAACTAAGTGTTTCTTCATGTAGGAACATAAGAAATTGGACAACTGGATGTTGGACATGTTAGCATAAGCCCTAGAGCCAATTATATGATGATTGACTTAGGAGCGGATTAGAACTTATATTATGAATGCAGGGCCAAAGGGGCTATTTATCTCCTTTATATTGATTTTAGGCTTAGTCGTAAATAGCCCCTTTGGCTATTTATATGCCTCTGCGTAGCAGAGGTACTTATCTTATATTATATACAGTTAGTCTACGCCTTTGGGGCAATTTCTTCTCCTTTAGTCGTAAATAGCCCCTTTGGCTATTTCTCTGCCTCAAGGAGATAAATAGCCAAGAAGATAAATAGCCCCAAGGAGATAAATAGCCCCAAAGGCGTAAACTAATCCGTCTTACTATAATATAAAGACCTCAGCTATGCTCTATAGAAAAATAGCCTTTGGGGCTATTTACGACTAATCCGAATTTACCATAATATTAAGTTAAGTTCTAACTGTATATAATATAAGAGTTGTACCTCTGCTACGCCCTTCTTCAGTTAAAATAGACCCAAAGGCTATTTAATACGCTCTAAAATATATAAGTTGTGGCAGAGGTACTTATCTTATATTTAGTAGGATTAGTCTACTTAGTCGTAAATAGCCCCAAAGGCTATTTCTTCTACTCAGCATGTTTTGATTAAATTGAAGCAAAACCATTCAAGTCCTTGAAAAATATGAAAAATTTTTGAACCTTTGAGAACTTTGAAAACTTTTAAACTTTTTCAAAAGATTTAAAATTTTGAACTTAAGTTCAAAATATCAAATTTTGAAAAGAGTTTTGAATTTTTGAAGAACTTTGAAAAAAAATTTAACTGTTAAAAAATTGAATCGAAATTTTGAAGAACTTGAAATCTCATAATTCTTTCCCTTTTGACATAATCAAAAATAATTAAAGGGTTGAGTTCAAGCATGTTAATAATATATAAATTACTTCGATAAAAAAATATTATCCGAGGGGCGAGTGTTCAATTTAGGCTTTAGCTATCTACTAAGGAATAGTAGCTTGACCTAGTTAGTCAAGTGTAAGTGTATCATTCCATTAAGCTTATGCTTAGGAACACTTAATTTGATTCAATATGTTGTTTAGAGCCCAAGTAAGATTCAATGCACTAACATAAACATATGATACTTAGGTTAGAATCCTATGCATCTTACACCATTCTAAATTTCACAATCACAATCAAGGTATCTAGTATGCTTTGTGAGATGCTCCACATAGATCTATAGGAATATGCTTTCTAGGGGAAGATTCTAGTCTAAGGCTAAATAATTCCTTTCCTTACTTTTGAAATCAAAAATTTGAAACTAAGTTTTTCAAAAGAAAAAATAAGCCTTTTTAAACCTTTTTGAAAAACTATATAATAGTAGATTTGAAAAAATGTGAGTTTTTGAAAACTTGAAATTTTTTATTCTACCAAGCACAATTAGAATATTCAAAAATGCACATAAGTAAACTACGCAAAAACTAAAATGCATATAAGTAAACCATGATAAAATGTACATAAGGTAAGTCACTAGTCAAGATGTTAATAAGTCTGAATCATGTCCAAAACTATGTCTACTGGGGTGGTGGTGGTGGTGGATGACCCATGCTCTAAGCCCTAAGCATATCCATCATCTCGACATGCTGGGCTAGCATCCTTGCGTCCTAAACATCAAGTCGACTGAGCATCGTCAACTAGAAACTGATGTGCATAGGGAATATATATATATTTTGAGGTTTTCATTGCACATCTTTCTGTATTTCATGTCATTTTCTTAGGTTTATCACATTCTTTATCTATGAATTAGGCATGTTTTCTCTCATTTCCTGGTTTGTAGGTCTGCTCTTGTGTTTATACTTTTGCAGGACAGAAATGGAGCAAAAGAAGGCGAAACAGAGAATTAATTGAAGACAAGACAAGACAGGGTCGTGCCTCCAAGGCACGACCATGTCTCAATTTCCAAGGGGTTGTGCCTACCAGGGCACGATCGTGCCTCACCACCAGAACAGCATCAACCACTGGTCGTGCCCACCAGGCACGACTGTGCCTTCAATCAGAGAGCTAGCTGCCCAGGGTCGTGCCTATCAGGCACGACCGTGTCTCCATTCCAGCATTGAGCCAGGGCCTGACCGTGCCTGATTTCCAGAGGAGAACCTGCTTCTGGTCGTGCCTCACAAGCACGACCGTGCTAGCTTTTCAGGAGACTCAACAGGCCCTGGCTATGCCTACCAGGCATGGTTGTGCCTATTTTTTAGGGGGTCAACAGCCCCTGGCCATGCCTACCAGGCACGGCCGTGTGACGGGGCGTGCTGGCCGTGTGCCCTGGGTTGTGTTACCAGACACGGCCGTGTGGCGAGGACTTGATTTCGGGGGCATATAAATACCCCTCTTATTTGCCCTAAAAAAGGGGGAAGTCCTTGGAGGTGATAGAGAGCCACCGTAGCCGCCATCCAGAGCAAGAATCAATGATCCATCCATCCATTCGGGCCTACTCCGTCGCATCCATTCACCGTCGACGAGGAGATTGCAAGGCGAAGAAGACGACAATCATTGATAAATTTTATTTCCTCTTTCTATCTCAGATTTAGGATCTAAAATGCATTTCTTTCAATCTTCTTCGTGTTGTATCCCCTCCATCATGGAGTAGAATCTCAGATTCTAGGATGTAGGAGGAATCGAGGTGTATTGTGAATGATTGTAACTATGGATTTGTGTTTACCATGTTCTATGATATATTTGTGCATTTGCTTTATGGATTTGTGCCTTGTGTTTGCTTGTTGATATGAATATGGATGGTATGAATCTAGAAGGATGAGGGTGAGTTATGGTTTGAGGAAATCTTAGGATCGTATGACCGGGGTGCCTTGTGACAGAAGGTGAACCTTAACCGGACTTTCTGAGAAAATTCTTAGGCTACAATGAATCTTTATGAGAGATATCTAATAGCTATTGATTGCTAGAGAGAGGTCCTTAAGTGGATACTCGGTGACAGGGAGTAGGATCCTAGTAGTATGCTGGAGTACCCAGTGACAGTGGGAGAGCTATAACCAAGCTATCTGGGATCATCTCAAACTAGTAATCGTAACGTTAGAGGATTATTGATTTTATTTTGAGGAAATCTGATGAGGTCTAATTGAATATTTTAGTTAGAATCTCTATAATTGTGCAAATATTGAGGAATGGTAAGGAGTCCATAGTCAATCAAACATAATTCTCGAGGAATCCGAAGTCCTAGGATCGATTTTCCAATCTTGTCACTAGTTGATTTTTCTTCGATTGAGGTTTAGGAGCTCAACTTCACTCTCTCACTTTCCCCATCTCAACCCAAATTTCGTGAACTCTACACTCTTCTTGTGTTAGTTTAGTGATTTATTCCACGGTCCCTGTGGTTTGATATCTTTTATTACTTGACGACGACCGTATACTTATGGACCTATCAAGTTTTTGATGGTGTTTGATAATTAGCATTTGACCGGGTTAATTAGGATCATATTGGATTAATTTTGGTTATATTTCATGTTATAAATTATATTTTGAGCTAATTCTTTATCGTGGATGAATTTTTTATGTTTATTCTAATTTTCATTAATTTATGACATTTATGGATATTAATTGGTTGTAATTTATTTTGCAGGAAATTTCAATTTGGAGGGAAATCAACTATGGTTCGAGTTGGGTTCAATTCAAATTCAGATTTGGCTCGATCAAATTTAAAATGGGTTAAAATCTAATTCTGATTCAATTGGGTTCAGCCTGAGTTCAACTTGATCCGGCTCAAGTCAATTTGGTTCAGCTCAATTCAATTTAGCTCGGTCCATTTCATATCGGTCAAATTTTAGAGTCAAGTTCAAATCAGATTTAAGTCTAGTTTGGTTTGCTGCCCAAATCAACTTAACCCATTAAAGATCAGCCCACTACAATCAGCCCAATCCAATTCAATTAAACTTGGTTCAATTAATCCGGTCCAAAGTAGTTGCTGCGGCTTGGTTCAAGTTGCGGTTCAGCGCTGGCATTAAAAGGGAAAAGTCGGTTCACACCACAAGGGGAGGCTCGCAAGCTAGGGTTACTGTGCTTTCCTCATCCGTGATTTTTTCCCTGTTCTTCCTCTGTTCCATCGTCCCTGTGCCTCCTCCACTCACTCTGCCTCTTCTACTTCCTTCGAGTTCCTGATCCAAGCCGAGTAGCACCGCTAATCGAAGGTTTCTTTGTCGCTGACCCTCCGCCATTCCCTATCATCATTCTCCGCCGCTGTGTAGCGGTTGTTCCAGCTGCGGACGATCGACGACAGCCCTCTCCTCCGCGTCCACAGAAGCTCCGATAGGTAACCGGACCTGGTCTGCGGTTGTAGCTGGGATTCCACATCGGGCTTGGTCTGAGGTTGTAGCTGAGCACCTCGGATAGCTTCATTCTCCGCCGTCACCGGAAAGGGCAGGTAAGGGTTTTCATTCGTGGTTTTTGATCCCTGGAGGCGATTTATAGCAGGGAAAAGAGCTG
>NC_133863.1:21605508-21616144 GCF_044706935.1 Curcuma longa
TCAACAATACAAATAGAATCATCATCTATTACCTCAGAGTCGATATCCATATCAATCCACGTGGTATCTACATCACAATCCAACTCATCAAGAATTTTAATGCTAAGCAGTGAGTGATCTTCTTCAGGATACCTCATTGCTTCAAGTATGCTGAACTATACCACTGTGTCCCCAAACTCCATAGTCAATGTTCCTATATGCACATCAATCTTCATTCTTATAGTCTTGAGGAATGGTCTCCCTAATATCAATAGAGTATGGCCTAAAAATATATCTCCCTCCATATCAAGAATGTAGAAATCTGTTGGAAAAATCAAATCCTTCACCTTCACTAAGACATCTTCAATGACGCCCGCTGGATGAGCTAAGCTGCGGTTGACTAACTGAATGATCACCCTAGTTGAATGCAGTGGACCAATAACAAGTGCTAAGAACACAGACTTAGGCATGATATTAATGGATGCACCCAGATCTAACATAGCATTTAAAAAGCTGCATTCTCCAATCACACATGGTATGGTAAATACTCCTGGATCTTTACATTTCGGGGGCATTGGTTGAATCAGAGCTGATACATTCTTTCCCATACTCACCAGTCCATTACCTTTGAGCTTCCTCTTATGAACACAAAGATCCTTCAGAAACTTAGCATATTTTGCAATGTGCTTGATAACATTTAACAATGGGATGCTCACTTCTACTTTACTGAAGATATCCACCAGCTCTTAAAGTTTTTGTGTCTTTTCTGCATTAATATTTTTCTTGGAAACTCTCTAGGGAAATGGCAATGGTATAGGTGGATTTGGCTCTGTTTGTCGTTCATGCTTCATGTCTTGATCATCAACTGAGATAGGTAACTGAAGTGTGAAAGGTATCTGAAGTACGGGGTCTGGAATAGTCTTTCCACTTCTGAGTGAAATAGCGCTCACATTTCCTCGGGGATTCGGAATGGACTGAGATGGTAATTAACTGGACTCCTGAGTCTGAAGCTGACTGAGTGTGGAAGTCATCTGACTCATCTGTCTCTCCAAATTCTGAATGGCAGTGTCATTCCTCTGTTGATGTTACTGAAATTGTGCTTGTTGTTATAAGAGAATTTCCTTCAGCTCTTGCATGGAAATGTCTGAGTGACTTGGTCAAGAAATAGGACTGGAATGCTGAACTTGTGGAGGCTTATACTGAACTGGGTTATTCTGAAATCCTGGGGGCCTTTGAAAGTTTGTTGCTGAAGGCTGGAATGGTTGTTGCTGTGGAAAGCTAGATTGCTGTTGTGCAAAGTTATTTCCATATCTGAGATTTGGATGATCTCTCCATCCAGGATTGTATGTAGATGACATGGGATTATACTATGGTCTTTGTTGCTGCTGATATGGAGGTCGATTCTGATACATGTTTGCTGCTGTCACCTGATCTGGGAAAGGAAATCCTTTATCTGGTTGTAGTGAGGGGCAGGTATCAGTAGGATGTGTGGTACTGGTACATATTTCACAGATATCAGTAGGATGTGTGGTACTGGTACATATTTCACAGATATCAGTAGGATGTGTGGTACTAGTACATATTCCACAGACTCGCATTGGTTGGACTGACTGTGAAGCTGATTGTTGAGTCTGACTGATTGTCATCTGTCTTAGAAGTGTTTCAATCCCATCCAAATGGCTCTCAATTCTGGGCTGCTCAGTAACAGAAGCTTGAACCTTATGTACACTCTTGGTTGCCATGGACCGACTTCCAAATTGCTGATAATTAACTGTCATAATCTCAATGAGTTCCCTGGCTTGTGATGGTGTCTTATTGACAAGTACTCCTCCACTAGCGGCATCTATCATACTTCTGTCCATAGGAATCAATCCCTCATAGAAGTACTGGATCAATAGCTGCTCACTAATCTGGTGTTGGGGGTAACTTACACAAAGCCTCTTGAAACGCTCCCAGTACTCATACAATGTTTCTTCCGTCATTTGTTGAATGCCACATATGCTCTTCCTGAGTGCTGCAGTCCTTGAGGCAGAGAAAATTTTTTCCAGAAATATTCTCTTCATATCGTTCCAGCTAGTAATAGAACCTAGTGGAAGGTCGTAACACCAATCCTTAGCCATATCTGTCAACAAGAATGGGAATGCTCTGAGCTTGATGTCCTCCTCTGATATGGTTTGAGGCATCATTGTTGAGCACACCACATGGAATTCTTGTAAATGTCTATTTGGATCTTCACCAGCTAGTCCATGAAACTTCAGCAATAGATGAATTATCCCTGATCTCAGTTTGAAATCCACTTCAAGTTCTGGATACTGAATACAAGAAAGTTGATATGCAACATCTGGTACTACCAATTCTCTGAGAGTTCTGTTGTTGTTATTGTTATTGTTGTTGTTGTTTAGTGCCATGTTCCTCTGAGCTCTCTGTAATGTATGGAATATTCTGTTAATCTCTAGATCGTATTCAAGTAAATGATACTCAAAAGCTCTTGTCATGGACTCTGGTTACACCTGAAAGTAAGCAAGCAATACACAACTAGGTGAAAAAACAACACACTACAACTCAAGTATAGTAGGGAATTGAAGTACCAAATAATTTTTTTAATTTTTTTTACCACCACAGCAATAAAAGTAGATGAAAATGGAATTGAAAAATGAAAAATGAAAAGTAAATATTTGTAAAAATGGAAAAGTAGTCAAGATGAAGGAATTCAGTCAAAAATGGCCTTATGTCACAGCCAAAGGCTGTGAGTATTGGTCCCTAGGCCGTTTTCTACCAACCTACCAAATTTTATATTAATCAGAGTCAAAATTAATCAATCAGCACAAACTAGCATTAATTGGACAGTTTTGCCCCTAACAAGCAAGATTCAAGCAAACTAGCTAGAACTACCTAAACATCGCTACCAATCCCTGGCAATGATGCCAAAAATTGATGTTGAGCTTAGATTGTCGTCTAAATGAGTACACCAATTTAATTTATACCGAATCCTCCTAACTAAGATAGTATAGGGCAACCCGAATCGTCTCCCAACAATTGAAGGCAGTGTAAGGTAATCTAGTGGTTCTTGAAGCTGATTTTTTAGTGTTTCTTTTGGATTGGATGGGGGGAGTTGTTTTGAGTTATAAATCTAATTAATAAAGAGAACATTGAGTGATGTGTTTCCGCAAGTGCACGGAATATCGCCAAGTAATAAAAAGATCGAATCCACAGGGACCGTGGAACTACTTACTAAAATCTAGCATAAAAAGGTGGAGAGAATATAGATCATGAGTTGTGTGGGGGAGAAAGGAGTGTTTTAAAGTGCTTTATCCTAAAAGTCGGAGAAAGGGATCGACTGTGACACTGATGGGTGAAGCGATCCTAGGATTTCGGACTCCTCAGAGAATGGATTAATTGACTTGGATCCTCTACCTTTCCTCAATAACTGTTCAATTGTAGGAATGTCAACCAAATTATCCAATTCAACCTCGTCAGGTATCCTCGAATTAAATCATTGGTGTTCTTACGTCACTCGTTATTGGTTTGAAACGGTTCTAGAAGCCCGGTTCAAGGTCTGCCCGTGTCACTCAGGCGCCCCGGAAATACTAAAAGAACCTTATCCACTGTCACTAGATACCCTTTTACGGATCTCTCCCCAATAACGAATGACCGCTAACTATTCCTCATAAGAATTCAACTATGTATTAGAAAATCCTTCGGAATCTCGCCCGGTTCAAGGTCTGCCCCTTTTACAGAGCGCCCCCGGTATACGGCCTAATGATTCCCCAATTCATAGTAAATCCCTACCCTCATGGATTCACACACACACAATTTATCATCAAGTACAAGCATAAATCCACAAAGCAATTCACAGTATTTCATAGAAAACGGTAGATTAATCAAATCCAAGTACAATCATCCATTACATCTGATTTATCCTACATCCTAGAATCTAGGGAAATCTACTCCATATCGAGGAGAATACAATCCAAAGGAAAGAGAGAATACATCTTGTTCCCAAAGATAAACAAGAAATGCAGGAAACTAGACTTATCTTCTTCCTCGGAGTGAAATCTCTGCGTAGATGAGATGGAAATGGTCTGGAGCAGTCGGATCGGTGATGGATCGTCGAATCTCTCTCCGAAATAGGCGTCGGCGGCTCTAGAACAACTCCGGTGGCTCTCCAAGGTCTCCCCCCTTTGCTAGGTCTCCAAAGAGGCCTATTTATAGTGCAGGGTTCGGTAGCAGCTCGCCTCCGTGCACACGGCCGTGCCACGCACTGGCTGGAGCTGAGTTGCTGGACACGGCCGTGCTTCTGAGGCACGGCCTGCTGCTTGGGCTCTTCTGTTCTTGCACACGGCCGTGCCTGTGAGGCACGACCTTCAGTTGAGGCTGGCTCCAAGGTGAAGACACGGCCGTGCTTTGGAGGCACGGCCATGAACTGGCTTGGTTCTGTTTTGAAGCACGGGTGTGCTTTTGAGACACGGCCTCTGGCTGCTGCTGAGGGGATTTTGGCACACGCCCGTGCCCATTGAAACACGGCCAGAAGTTGAATAGACATGGCCGTGCCTATGAGGCACGGCCTTGTCTTGCCTGATCTTCAATAGTACTCCGTTTTGCCCGTTTTCGCTCTAATTTCCACCCTGAAACATGTTAAAGCACGAGCAGATCTCCGAACTAGGAAATGTAGAATATATGCCTAAATGCATGAATAAGGGATGCAACATACATAAGAATAAAACAATAAACTCAGAAAGATGTGCAAATAAAGCATGAAAATAGGTATACATCCTACGTACATCATTGAGCATTATATGAACTGAAGGTATCAAGAACAAAGTGTATCAACCAAGTAAGGGAAAGTATCAACAAATTAAACAAGTGCATAAACAACCACAAGAGAAAGCAACATTCAAAGTGTAAGAGGAATTTTAACAAACATGTAAAATGCACAATTCAATTTAAGCTCAGAAATGAGAAGGAAAGCAAAACTAATGATTCTCCCTATGTCCCTAGCCGAAGGTAGATGCCAAGTGAAGTGAACTCCATGAATAGTGCGCTGAAGGAAGGAATCTCCAACTCTTCGATGCAACCCGTAGATGATGGTGGATGAGATGGCATGATTGAGAAGATATCCCTTGACTCCTCGGTGGATGAAAGGTGGTCGGATGAAGAGGGAATCCCCTTGCCTCATTCCGTTCGTGGTGGATGATGCAGATGATGGTGAAGAAGATGAAGGACGATGAGGATGATGAAGGGTGGCGGCTTGGATGAAGGTGGCGGCTAGGGTTTGCTCCAAGGTGAGAATGCCTCAATGAATCCCTCTTGCTCCCTCCTCTAGCTTCCTTAGTGGGTTGTGGTCATAGTGGATCCTTTAGTGAGTCCAAACCCGAATCCGCAATAGGATAGGATGAGATTGAACCCGAATTGGATTGGGCTAGCTTCACTTGGCTTGAACTTGATCCAATTTCATGACCCTTTAGGTCTCCTACAAAAACACATGAAAAATATAAGATTCAATTTAAAATTTGTAGGAATAAGCATTATAGTCCAAAATAATTCATACTTGTAAAATGTGTTAATACTCAATAATTACACAATGAGAGGATCAAAATCATCAAGTATTAGAGCCAAACTTAACTAAGAAAATGCATGTTATCACCATGTCTGCCTCGATCTTTTCGACCATGCCGTGAGACATGGCCATGTCTGTTCTGATCTCTTCGGGCGTGCCACAGGACACGACCATATCTACCCTAGAAGCCTATAAAAAGAACCCTTTCGGAGGGGATACAATTCAAGAAAGAATAAGAAGAGTTCATTTTAGTTCCTAAATCCTAGAAAGAAAGGAAAACAGACTTATCAATGTGTGCAGTACTTCCCTGAATTGAGATCTCCTCGTCGACGGTGGATGGAAGCAGCGGAGTAGCCTCTGAAAGATGGTCGTGATGGTGGATTTCCCTCTAGAACTTGGTTACGGCGCCTTCTTGTTGTCCTCTCTAATAGCTCCCCAAAAAAGGTTCCAAAGGGTTCTTTTTATAGGCTTCTAGGATAGACATGGTCGTGTCCCGTGGCACGCCCAAAGAGATTGGAACAGACATGGTCGTGTCTCACGGCACGACCAAAAGATCGGGGTAGACATGGTCATGTCTCCTGGCACGATCGGAAAGATCGGGCGAGATTTTCTACTGACACGGTCGTGTTTTGTGGAACGACATAGCCGTGTTTTGCGGAACAGCCAGAAAACTCGGTGTTGATTCCCTGATGGCACGGCCGTGCCTACCAGGCATGGCCGAAGAAAGTAGATGCTTTGAAAATGAGGCACAACCGTGCTTGGTAGGCATGGCCACACCAAGTAGTAGAACTGTTTCTAGGGCATGGTCGTGCCTTGTAGGCACGGCCTGAAGTGGTCACGCCTTTGTGCTAGAGGCACGACCCCTTCGGGACTTGAGTTGTTCTTCCTTCATTCCATCTTCTTTCACACTGATTTCCATCTTACAAATCTAAAAATACAAGAGCAGACATCCGAACTAGAAAATGAAGAAAATATATCTAATACATGAATAAAAGATGTGATAAACATAAAGTATCGACATGAAAATGCATAAAGATGTGCAATAAAAGTAGTAAAAATGTATGCATACCCTATACATATCAATGTAGTCCTTTCAATGTCGCTGCTAGAGGAGGCTATCAGTATTTCATAACTTTTGCTGATGATATCAGTAGATACGGCTATGTGTATCATATGAAACACAAGTCAGAATCCTTTAAAAAGTTTAAAGAATTAAAGAATGAAATACAAAATCAACTTGGCAAGAGTATTAAGATACTCGATCAGATCGAGGTGGTGAATATCTTAGCCAAGAGTTTCGTGCAATCTAACTGAGTGTAGGATCATATCCCAACTCACTCCACTTGGAATACTACAGTGAAATGGTGTACCCAAGCGAAGAAATCGTACTTTATTTGATATGATATGATCGATGATGAATCAGACTGATCTACTTACTTCCTTTGGAGATTCGCTCTAGAGACGGCTGCCTTCATACTTAACCGTGTTCCATCTAAAGTCATCATAAAGACACCATATACGATATGAACTGGGAATTGTCCCAAAATATCTTTTATGAAGATTTGGGGTTGTGAGACTTATGTTCGACGTCAAGTCTCAGATAGGCTAGGCTCCAAATCAGATAAGTGATATTTTGTAGGATATCCCAAGGAAACAAAGGGATATTACTTTTATATTCCCACACAAGGTAAAGTGTTTGTCGTTAGAAATGACATTTTTCTAGAAAGAGAGTTTATTTCTAGAAGAACCAGTGGGAGTAAAATCAATCTTGAAGAAGTTCAAGATATAGAAAATAGTACTAAGGCCTCGATGGAAATTGACCAGGCACCATAAAGTATTGTAGATCATGAGTTTGTTGCACAAGAAGTTGTGGATCAACAACCTGTTCAAGAAGGCCAATCTCTTTGCAAATCTGATAGGATATGTCGTCAGGCTGAGAGATATTTATTTCTCTTGTCTGACCACGATGATGTTATGCTTATTGACTTGAACGAGCCTACCTCCTATCAAGAAGCTATGATGAGCTCAGATTCTAAGAAATGGCTAGTGGCTATGAGATCTGAAATGGAATCCATATACATTAATTACCAAGTATGGACTTTGGTTGATCCACCTGAGGTAATCAAACTCATTGGGTGTAAGTGGGTCTTTAAGAGAAAGACTAACATGGATGGTCTTATGCATACCTAGAAAGGGCGATTAGTAGCTAAAGACTTCAAGCAAATTCAGAGTATTGACTATGATGAAACATTTTCACCAGTTATGATGCTTAAGTTTATTCGGATCATGCTTGCTATTGCAGCTTACCATGATTATGAGATCTGGCCGATGGATGTCAAAATTGTGTTTCTGAATGGAAACCTACTCAATGATGTGTACATGACACAACCTGAGGGTTTTATAGATCTAAAGCATGCTGAAAATGTATGCAAGCTACAAAGGTCCATCTATGGGCTAAAGCAAGCTTCTCGAAGCTGGAATCTTTGATTCGATAATGCAATCAAAAAGTTTAGTTTCATCAAGAATGAAGATGAACTCTGTGTCTACAAGAGGGTTAGTAGGAGCACAATTATCTTTCTCATCTTGTATGTGGATGACATACTCCTTATTGAAAATGATATCCTTTCACTACAGTCTGTGAAGACATGGCTAAGGAATTGTTTCTCAATGAAAGACTTAGGTGAAACAGTCTATATTCTAGGCATTAAGATCTATTGAGATAGATCTAAGAGATTGTTTGACCTAAGTCAGAGTACATACATTGACAAGGTATTACATAGTTTTGCAATGTAGAATTCCAAGAAGGGATTTTTATCGATGTCACATGGTGTAAGCCTTTCGAAGACTCAATGCCCCTCTTCAAAGGAGGAGAGAGACCGCATGGATCAGATCTCTTATGCATCTGCTATAGGGTCTATCATGTATGCCATGCTTTGTACTCGTCTTAATGTCTCATATGCTTTAAGCATGACAAACAAATACCAATTAGATCCAAGTGAAAGTCACTAGGCAACGATCAAGAATATTCTTAAGTACTTACGAAGGATGAAAAAATATTTCTTGATATTTGGAGGCAATGAGTATTGGTGCCCCGATTAGTTTTGATGTGATCAACCAGGTTAAGTTAGGTCTTGTGTTATTCTGATCCCTCTGCTAAGTGTGTAGGAACTTAGTTATGGAGGAAGTCGTGTAATACCCGTAATTTCTGTAATAATCCTGGATAATTATGTATAAAAATGATAGATTAAATTATGTTAAAAAGGATGATTAATAATTATCAATTTAGATTTTAAAAATTTTAATAGGCCTAAAAGGATGTTTTTTTTGATGGGTTAATTGCTTATAGGCTTTGCTAGGAAAAAAAAATATATGTGGGTGCTAGGGATTGAACCTGGAACCTAATGTATAGCAAGCCATGAGCTAACCATGGGAGCCAATGGATGTTACTTGAGAGAGAAATAAGCGAAATTAATTTGAATACAGAATGAGGTCATCCTCATTAAATGCATGAGTTACAAGTTCAAATTCTTTCCATGGTTTCCTCTCATTTTAACTCAACGAAAATTTTTGAATTTTGGCTTGAATTTCGAAAATTGGTGAGGTGGAGGAGGTTACATGGAGTTAAGGGAAAAAGGGGGGTTACAAAAAGGGGTTTTAATGGGGAGTAATGAGAGTAAATAGCCTTAACCACTATTATCCCATTTGATTTCATTTTTCTCCTCATTCTCTTCTTGCTCTTGCCGAAACCACCTGCTGCCCTTGTGCTCTCTTGTGTGGCCGAACCTTTGTGAGGGAGCTTTCATCAACAAGGTTCCAAGGAAAAGTTGAAGAAAGGGTAAGTAGTTGCTATAGTTTGGTGTTCTTGTGTTTATTGGTGTTTTTCCTTTGGTTTTTCCCTTTGGCCGAGAGGTTTAAGTTTCTCATCACCATCTTTTATCAAATAAAGAGGTGGAACCAAGGGATAAAGGGGTTTTGAAGAAAGAAAGAAGAACCTCAAGGAGATAGCAAGACAAAGGGGTTCTCTCCTTCCCTTTTTGTGAGAAAAACTTTGAGAACCGTAAGAACAAAGGGTAAATCTCTTCACCCTGCAACATAAGGTTTTTCTCGATGGTTTTCATGTTTTTCTTTAGGTTTTGAAGCAAGCACATGGAGTGGTCTTCTTTGAAAAAAAAATCCGGCTATGAAGTTTGTTATAGGATTTAAAGGAAAATATGTTTCATGCCTATGTTTTTTTTTATGCCATATGAAATATGATGATGTTTTCTTTGGTTGTTTTTCATATGGTTAAAGATTAGGAATTTATGTTGTATGATTTATGTGGAGATTTATGTTGTATGATTTATGTGGAAACATGATAAAGTTTCGGCCAAGATGGTTTAAAACTTGAGATATGGTTTAAACTTAACTAAGGTTTTTCCTAGAATTCTTCTAGGTTTCTTTATGTTTAAACTAGCTATGTTAGCAAATAATATTAAAGGATTTCTTAGGATGATGTGGAATTCATGTAGATAAAAGACAAGTCTTTATGTTTGTCTAATTTCGGCTAGTAAAAGAAGTAGTACCTTTTGATGATGTTATTCTTTAAACATGTGTAGCAAGTTTTGCTTATATGTTTCATTTATTAGATTAAGGTTATATGAAGTTCAAAAAACTAGATTCCATGCTTCATAGGGTTCGGCCAACATGAAACCTAAAGCCCAAAGTTAGGTTTTATTTAACCA
Organism: Curcuma longa; assembly: GCF_044706935.1. Taxonomy (NCBI): domain Eukaryota; kingdom Viridiplantae; phylum Streptophyta; class Magnoliopsida; order Zingiberales; family Zingiberaceae; genus Curcuma; species Curcuma longa. Next base: position 21,615,766 of record NC_133863.1, read on the forward strand.
AAGAAGGCTTAAATGAATAAATGATGTTATAGCATGCTTTAGGGGCCATTTGGTTGAATTTTTCCATGATTTTTGGCATTTATAGGGTTCGGCCAGATTGGGTTTTCAAGGATTTGGTTGAGTTCCAACTTAGCCAAGGCTTGAAAATGTGATGTAATACATTCTCATGAAGGTTTAGAGTCTTATGTGGTTAGAGCTAAACGTAACCAAAAAGGGTTGGGTAATGTTTGAAATGGAAAATAACTACCGAAATGGAATTGTACATCCAGAATAGACCTAAGAAGACATGATCCCAGGCGGATACTTGACATGTCCCCCCTCTTCCAGGTCCATCACAAGGGAAACGAAAACCAAGATTTGCTTTATCAGGGATCAAACG
>NC_133863.1:21616244-21646433 GCF_044706935.1 Curcuma longa
AAAATTGAATTTCAAATTTTTTAATTTATAAGTTCTTGATTTTTTTTCAAACACAGAAAAATTAATTAACTCCGAAAATTTTTTTTGTTAATGTAATTATTTTTTTAGAAATTTTTAAGTAAAAATGCCATTTCCAAATTTGAAAAATCCTTGGCAAGATTTTTTCTAACTTTTTTGAAGACTAAATTTTTTAGGAACTTTTATGCTTTAGTTCTAAACACTTATAAAGATTTTTTTCTAATTTTTTTGCATGATTTTTTCCTTTCCTTCCCTACTTCTATTTATCCTATTTTTGCTGTGATCAAAGGAGGAGAGTAAGCGAGGTTCAGGGGGAGGTTATAGTTTTGAAATACAAAATTATTTCCATACTTAATTGTTTAACTTAGTTTTATTATTTTTATTATTTTTTGGTTTAACCCTAATTGAACCTGGGTTGATGCATATAAAAAAGGGGGAGATTGTTGGTGCCCCGATTAGTTTGGATGTGATCAACTAGGTTAAGTTAGGTCCTGTGTTGTTCTGATCTCTCTGGTAAGTTGGCAGGAACTTAGGTACGGAGGAAGTCAAGCGTAAGATATAGCGGACAAAAAGGATTGTGCGGGGAAGTGAGCCGACGGGCTTGGTGCAATCCGAGGAGCACGGAAGCTGCGGAAGAGTACGCCAGTGGAGCAAGAAGGACGTGCGCGACATCCGAAGAACGAGAAGCTCAGAGGAAGCACGCTCAAGGGGCAAAAGGCCGGAGTCGAGTTCATGTTATAATCGGTAAAAAAAAATGAACGAAGAGAGTCGCAAACTCCATTTTTCTCGGAGAGGAAATCGCGAGATTCGCGATATAAGGAGGCGAGCGGCGGAACCCAAGCCCTAAACCCCTCTCCTATCGCCTCCTCCTCCCACAGCATCTGCCGCCTACCCTAACGCGATGCTGCTTCCCATTGCAACGTCGTCTGCCTTCCATCAGCAACGCCACCTTCCGTTCCGTGACACCATTGCCGACAACCGTGGGTCCCGACGCCTCCGTGCTCATGACGTCCCTGCTCCGTGACACTGCTGCCGACACCCGTGACGCCACCTGCCTTCGCCTGATTTCTGCCTGCTAGGTTTTCCCGATCTCTTATCTTCCCTTTTCGATTTTTGTGCTATGGAATCTGTTTACCTGTGAAGCTAGGGTTTGAGACCTCATTTCCTGGAAACGTTAGGTTTCCTTCTTATTCCGTCTTGTTCGTTATTGATCTTGGGTAGGCTGTTATGGCTCATGAGCTGACCTTGTTTCGAAGTGGGCAACCTGGATAATTTGATTTATCCTTTTCATCTAGTTGTTCGGTAGGTTGCTGTTGTAGATTATTAAGATCGTTAAATTTATAGGTTGTCTGTTCCTAGTAAAATAGGGGAGGCATCTAATTTCAAGGACGATTATTCGATCTAGAGTTATAAATAATGTTGAGATTTTAGTGGTATTATTCGTATTGGGTAATATTCTGATTATTTGAATTATTTTAATATTATGTATAGATACTGGTTTGAGTGGAGCACGTTGATTTACTGACACTCAGAGTTTGGTAGAACCAAAGGTGGGTACCTTCTTATCCTTGGACTCTTAATCTTCCCTATGCATGAATAAATAAATATTAAATTGATATATGTATATTTATATGTGTATAATTGTTTTAAAAGGGGATTAAAATGATAAAATATTTGAAGGGTTAAAATAATTAAATTATTAAAGGGTAAATAATTGATTTATTTACTATTCGCACATGAGTTCATCTGGGAGATTCAAATGGTAAAGGGTGTTTTCTAAAATTCAAATAGATATTCTCATTTACTCTGTTATTGATACTTGTCTTTTTATACTGTTTGACCTTTTATTTCTTATGTTGTTGATATTACATCTGGTTGATACTTATCCTTACCTGCAAAACTTGATTGTGATACCTAAATGAGTGAATAATATTTAATTTGGTTGAGTTGGTCGTTTAGACCCAAATGATGAAATATATACTGAGAATGTAACAATGATGATAATTGATGAAAAAGATATAACGTGAAATGAGATAAAAAAAATTGATAAATATTGAAAGGTGTTAACTATGAGCCTAGTTTTGATACCAGAGTTATATACCAGAGTACTGGACCGTGCACTTGAGTAACGGTGACGTGGAGTATCCCTCGATCCAGGCACTGACCGGCCACATATCGTTGTCGTAGAGCAGAGGCCGCGGTCAGTGTTTATCCTTTTTGGATCGGTGAGGGCTAGAGAGAGAGCCCGTACGTTAGATAACGTATGAGACGATATATTCTGAAGAGGCTGATAGCCTAGAGCATGAGATTTTTTATTATGAGATTTTTCTACTCTGATGATATTGGCTATATTGTCCACTTTTAATTAATTATTTAAATATGGATACATTTGACCATATTAATTATATTTGATCATGAGATTATATTGGTGATGATATTTAATAATGATGATATTGATTTCAGATAAAAATAAGGGAAGTTATTGATAAATACAGAGATACAGATATATACATATATATTATGTAAAAATGGAAAACGATATGAAGTAAATGAAATTGAGATAATAAAATATGATTTACTCTATTTTTCTTGGTTTCTTAAATAAGATTAAATTCATGCACATCTTTTTGAATTATCCACTTGACCTTGGTAGGCTTACCTGCATTCTTTGGCTTCCAGATTTGCAGGCACAGATTTGACACTACCTTGGTTTAGTTTCTTTAGTTGCTCAGAGACTCTGACGTGCTGATTTTCAGTTGGGTTTACTTTAGCTTATGGTATATTATGTCTCTTTTATTGTACTGGTTCCTTATTATATTGTCACCAAGTGAGGTACCTCCCAGTGTGCAGGAAATGGTACCTCCAGGGAATGACAGTTCAGGTGAGCCTAACTCCGGTTGGGTAGAAATCACCCAACCGATAATTCTACAAAAAGTCAAATATGTTGACTTTTGACCATTGACTTTGACCAGTGTAAAAGACATAGACTTGGACCTTTTGGACGTGACTTTTGAAAAAAAAAAGATAAGATAAGATTTGATCAATTTTATCTTTTATCATATAAAAGATAAATACTTAATTTTTATTAAGGATAATTCTCTTTATCTTTTATTAAAGATAAAGTTTATCTTTATTTAATCAACGGCTATGATCAAAGTCTATCTCCGATCAACGGTTAGGATCGCATCAATGGATCAACGGTCAAGAGAAAGTTCATCTACGAGAATGATCGAAAAAGGGCCAAACTAGTCCGAGTATCAAGCGTCAACAAAGAACCTTTGCTACAAGAGAAAAACAATATTCTCAGGACATGATAACCAGCGTCCATCTCTATGGAAATAACATTACTTAGTTATTGGCAAACCTTCGAGTAGAGAACAGTTAGAAAGTGAGCCTCTCCGTCAATGGTAATCAATGAAGGAATGCAATTGTAATAAAGTAGAAAGATAGAGAGCTTTAAGATAGAGAATTTCTGCGATTATGGATGCAACATTATCTTTTTTCTGGTTCAATTAAAGTGGTACGAGATAAAGAAATGTAAAAAACGAAAGGAACAAAATGAATAGGAAAAGGGCAAAGACAGTTACTGGCATCAAGGTCTACAATCTTACAATTATAAAAAAAAGGCAAATGCCAAGACAGAATAAACAGGTGAAAAAAGACAATGGACCTTAGTAGACAAAAGTAAAACCAGTTGGTTTTAATAAGAGAGAAGTCAGCAAGAGTTGCAATTGAGGAAACCAAGTAGTTAGAATGGAAATCGTGATAACTATTTTTCAATTTGCTCTAACATGTTGGCAAGAACATTTTTACAAGAATTAGGGCAAGTCTTTCCTTCAGAATATATTCAGCAAGTTTAAGTGAGAATCCAATTAAAGATGTAACTCTAGTTCTTAAAAAGCACATAGATAAAAGAAGCCGACATGGAATGTGTCATCATGCAAAGAAAAATATGGAAATTAATTGGACTAAACAAAAAGGATCCTAGTGAATAGACAGCTTAAAGCAAAAAATAAAAAATAATAGATAAAGTGAAAAAGAAAATGAAATTTAAACAGCAGAGCATACCCAGCTTCACAATGTGCATTTAATCCACAGAGTGATTCAGAACCAATTGAGACCAAATGGGCAGTCCGCATCTCCTCCAGCTCAGGCAATATAATCTCTAGTATCTTGAAGCATAAAAATAAAAAACTAAAATACAAGGATCAAATGCATAAATATAGAGTTAGAACATAGACCATCTCCTCCATCTCAGGCAATATAATCTCTAGCATCTTGAAGCATAAAAAAGAAATACTAAATACAAGGATGAAATGCAAAAGTACAAAGTTAGAACATAGACCGCCTTTACATCTACCATGCAGAACAGACTTGAGCACCTTTCTAAACAACATATATTTCTCAAAAAATAAACTTGAAACAACTGGGTTTACCTGGCATCCAAAGCTAGCTGCAAGATGATTAACAACATCTTCACATTTATTTGAGATTTCACTGTTAGAAACATCATGGAACCACTGAAAAACAAAAGAAACATTTGTTGCATATCTTGAAGGCCATGATGCATTCAATTTACAAGGGAATGTACAATACCTCTGAGTATTTCCCCAGCCTTATCGCTTGCAAGATATTTGAATTATCATCAGTAGATAACTTTGGTACACAAAGGGGAGACTACACATGATATACAAAATTAGGAAAGTAATAGTCAGGCCAAGACAAAGACTACTGAAACCATATACAGAAAAATATTTTTGTTTGTCAAAGTATAATTTTTAGAATGAAATGCTCAGGAGTATCTGCTTAAGCATTTACAGATGTTAAACAAACAAATAGGATTAGGATAAGTAAAAACTGTTCCACCAAGAGCTCGCAAAATCAAACAATTGGCGTTCTTAAAATCACAACAATAAGAAATGAAAGTGGTGATTGAATCATTGAAGTTTAATAAATAATCATGAAATGTGAACAATTGCTAGACACTAGAATTTATTTAAGAATTCGTGCATGATCACTTCTTGTATCCAAATTATTTCTCCTGGCAATGCCAAGTGTACATAGTAATTGGTTACGTTAAAGAAAGTATTGTTCAAGTTGCTAGGCAGGCCTAGAGGCATGGTGGAAAGTTTTTTTAAAATTCTAGTTCATGCAGCTTTCCAGACTTGATCAGTCGCAAATATCAAATAGCACAGTTAGAGATATGTAATAAAAAAGATTAATCTCACTCATATAATTATTCGATTACATTAGTGAAAGTCTATACAATCTAATTGTCTAGAGGGCACCTTCACTAACAAGTATTGAAGAAAATTACTTGATTGTAAGAGAATTATGACATAGTATAAAGTCCCCCTTTTGGGATAAGTTTTCAGCCATAATTCCTCAGGGAGAAACCAGCTATCTCAACAATCATCTCCCCTCATTCATTCATCTACCTATTATGCAATTGCCAGCTTCATCTATCCGCTTAAACTAGACCATAGTGTTCCATAATTCATCCTAACATATTTGCAGCTACCAGATTCGTCAAAACCTCTTCCACTTCCAAGTCCAACAATAGTAAGTTGTTTAGGGAGCTCGAGATGTCATGTTGTTCACTACTTTTCCTTGGTGAAATCCAGCAACATCAATAGAGTTGCCTCATGTATCCCTCTTCCTCCACAAGTATCTGCACAGAACCAATTCATAATTTTTTCATCACCAATCACAACCTAGCCTTTGTGCAAAAACTCCTTAATAGTGACCAACAAGACTTGTAAAAAATGCATGTATGTCTCTGCACCTTCTACACCATACCCCAAAAGCTAAATCCATTTTGCCTGCTAACACTAGATATGCTGGGACAAAAGTGGCTCACAGTTATCTTTAGCTCCTGATTTAGAATCTCTTCACCTTTAATAAAAGGGGCATCATCTCAAGGGATACTGAGTCCATGAATTGAGGCATCCTCTACCTGCTTCTAAGCAAATGGAGGTCCAAATTTGTGCTCATCTCCCACCTGGGAATTGTCACACTAGACATCAAGGAAGTGTTATCTTATGTTGTTTTCTTGTTTAGTTCTTTTCCCTTCCTCATCTCCCAATAAAAGAGTAGTTTAAAATTTCATTCCGTGTCAGACGAAATAGACGAAATTTACCATTCCGCCTGCCGCCCACCATCGGCATCACAATCGGAACCAGCACCACAAGCTGCCGCGAGACCGCGGCGACCTCCACACGACCACGCCCACATGGTGGGATGCAGAAATTGAAATTACTTAGGTTATAACTTAAACTTTAGGTTAATAATTCAATCAACTCCTATAGGATAACCTAAATAAACTTAATCAAAATCTAATAAAACTATCCTATTAATTTAATATATATATATATATATAATTTATTTTAATTTCAAAAATATATAATAAAATTTTTATTTATTTATTTATCATATAGAAGTGTCGCGATCTCATTTTTTTTCTTTTTAAAAAAAATTATTTTTTATTTTTTATTTTAAATATTTAAATTAAATTTTTTATTTTTAATTAATATATTTTATATTTAAAAAATACCGAAACTATATTGGCATGAAACCGTATCGTTCCGGTTCAAGACCAAAACCTCGACACGGGTCGAGATTTTAAACCATGCTTCTCACATGTGTTTCACTCATTCCTTTTAGCCATGCTATTCTTCACCAATCTTAATGCGCTCATATACCACAATAAAAAATTATAATTAGAAGAATCAACATTTAGTACTTCTCTACTACGTATGCACTTGCACGTTCCATTTCTTTCAAGGGTGATGCACTTCTTATTGTATGAAACTTATAAATAGCATGTTGCACTTCATGGCTAGATTTCTTTTATAGTTCGTTTTCTCAAGGACTATATATTTTTCTCCACTATAGGTATTTTGTTGTGCCTACTTTGTTCATCTAGTGTATCTTAAAAAGATAAGGTTAGCACCATGCTCAAACAAATATCTTTCATCGCTATTCTCATCTGTAGAAGGCCAATTGTTGCTTTTCTCCCAAGTCACATTGCGAATTTATGATCTACTAACACAACCTTCTCTGAGTTACTCTATTTTTAGCTCTTTGGCCTTTCCATTTGAACCAATGCACACAACTCCTCTAGAAGTGTATAACCAAGACATGACTATACTCCAACACTTTCCAAAGACTCAACGACCTCCCATTACCTACCATCCCAGATCTTCCCTCTAATTTAGATGTCTCTATTGCTTTTAACAAAGGTACTAGACAGTGTTCTACTTCACATCCACTTTGTTACTCTTTATATTATATGTCACTGTCACCCAAATATTTGCTTCTTGCCCACTATAGCTTCATAAGCAATTCCTAGAAATGTCTTAGAAGTCCTTTTGCATCCCAGTTAGCAGGAACTGATGATCAGAGAGATGGATTTTCTTTGTTTAACAGTACTTAGTAGTTTAATTCTTCTCTCCCAAAAGAAGTCTACAAAATACTATTAGTACCCTAGTGGAGTTCTGATGTGTAGTCAAATAAGTCTGAAATTAGGTCCTGTAGTATTTGATACGTGTCTAAGTATACAGGTAGGGATTTAGAAGATCACATGTAATATCCAGATGATGAACCTTAGCAGAAGACGCAAGCGTGCGAGAAGGATGGCACGAGAAAGTATTAAATTAAGAGGCGTCCTAAGGCAATCGCCTTACGGTTATATTATTTATTGGATAAATAGTAATTCACTATTTGAGTTCACATTCCATATGTGTTTAATTGGATCTTAGACTAAAATACTGAATGTCCGCAATACGATTTATAGCATGAGAGAATTTGTGATTGGATCACAACTCATGAACATCTCTACATGTGCAATTATGAATGTATTGAAATTATCCCTAGTCGAGGAATTAATGAGCACGAATGTCATCGATTCTGTCGAGACTAGCACGTTTAGACTCCTTGGTTAGCCAAGCAGCTGATCTCATTGCTAGAGACATTGGATGTTGAGAGTTAAATGTGGATGCTGATTAAAGGTAACTAGTTCATTGGAGTGACCTGTCGTGAGACTTCATATGGTTCTATATATATATGTCAATGAAGATCTCAGTGCAGCTTAAGTGCGAGTTTCCTTTGACTTGCGGTATTCAAGTCACCTTGGTCATGGAGGTTGATACTTTGACATCTTAAGCAAGCATCTCCGAGTAGGTATGGACCCGAGATGATTGGGTATAAGTCGGAGTGCCCGAAGGTGTTTGAATAGCCCACAGAGGGTTCACCGCTCCTTGTAAAAGGAGACGTATACCTTGCAACCGCTTGTCAGGATTGTTACTAAAAGTCTTTAGCCAAAGCATTACATGTTAAAAGTATAGTACTCTTGGACACATGTACAAGTAACTTGAATCCACAGGGCAAGAAAGCAGCTTGGGCTAGGTATGACGTAGTCAGCCTAGTGAGGACCGACACATAGACCATGTCCTGAACTAAGCGGGTATAAGACAGTGAAAGGAACAAGACACGTTTAATTAGGACTGCTGAAGGGTTTAGAAGATGTTCTGGAATCAATCGTTGATTTTTCGATCAATTGGGGATCATGATGTACTACTAGGTGTTACTCATGATCGTTCCGTAATTAATGGTTAATTATGGACGGCCAACATAACTGAAAACCTGTTGGGTCACACGCACTATAAGTTTTCCGAAGGACTTGATACGAATTTGAAAATTGGATTCTCAGAACGAGAGAAATAAAGTCTGGTTAGACCGAATAAAGGACAATACGATGGAATCCATCTTATAAAGACGAAACGGACGAAACTAATTTTGTTCAAATCAGAGGTCATTTGTTAGTGAACCAAATGATTCAATTTTCAACCAAATTGAACCAACTCGGTTTGGTTCATGATAGCAGAGATTTTGGCAGAACGGATGTGATGAGAAGATTCGTCTCACGAGGACGAATTGAACAAAACTGGTTTGGGTTAAAGGAGTTCGTTTGGTTAGTAAACCAAGCGACCAAAATGACTCAAAAATGAACTGGTTCATTATAATGATCCGGTCCGGTTCAACCCAAATTAGGGTTTTGATTTCTTGGTGGTTTTCGGCTGCACAAGAATAAAACCTAGGGTTTAATTAAAACCTAATTTTTTAATTAAAAAAACATGGTTACTCCTCAATCGCGCGAGGCTGTTCTTGTTCATCATCTTCCACCCGGGCACGGTGCTGAAACCCAGCTCCCCTGCTCCGCCGCGATCCTTCTTCGCCCAAGGATAGCAACAACAGCCGCGTTGATCTTTCCCTTCCTGATCACGCACACAGCCAGCCACGATCGTGTGATAAGGACATGGTGCCGATGCTTGCTGCCCCTCTTCTCCATGGTCAAGCGAAAGAAACCCTTCCGACGTCGATTCCTCGCCCGACGCCGCACGCCCGGTGAGAAGAGTTCTCATCGCGCGAGAAGGATTTTTCCGCCGGCGACGGAGTCTGTGTCTTCGCGATTTACGGGTGGGCAGCCGACCGCGAGATGTTTTGTGCCGAAAACCTAGACGGTGGCTTTCCTCCCTGTCGTCGTCACGTGCCCTTCTTCTTCTCCCAAGCACGGGCATCGCCGGCCGATTTCTCCTCCGCACGATAGCTGTCGGGCGCCATCCTCTATTTCGTTCTGTTCCAGCCGTGTGGGAGTCGAGGAGAAAACGCTGACGCGATTGGATCTTCCCTTCCGCCGCAGCTAGCTGTTGGAGAGAAACCAAAGCTCTAGCACCTGCCATCGTCCCTTTTCGCACGAGCACAGGGGACGACCGGTCTCCTCCTTTGGAAGGAGGTAGATCGGAACCCTTGATCGCATGATAGGAAATCATGATTTTTGGAAAATAACTACATCGAGAATACGATTCCTGGTCATAGTTAGAAAACCCCAAAAACGATCGCGACAAATGTTATTATGTGGTTTCCGGAATAAAGCTTCTTTCGAATCGATCGTCATCGATCATTAGCTAGTACCGAAGACGATGACACGACTCGTGGCTTCCGAAACCGTCCAGACAGGAGCTTGATGTGGATCACCAATAGAGGCGGGACTTCGACAAGGACCGTTCGATTGATACCAATCTTGCTCAAACTTCATCGAAAATGTACACGCAGATTTATTTAGTTTTCTGCAAAATTTTAATTTCCTGTCATGCCTTGTATATGTTATTTCCTACTTAGCATGCGTGTGTTGTGATAATAATTAGTTGTTAATTGTTTATTTATTTTCGCTGCGCACATTTGAGAAATGTGTAAATACGTGCATTATACCGGGACGATCCCAACAGAAAGGAGCTGACGGGTTTAGTACATCCGAAGTACGAGAAGTTACGGAAGAGTACTCCAGTGAAGCGAGAATGGTGCACGGGAGCGAGCCGAAAGAGCTCGGTGCATCCAAGGGACGAGAAGCTAGAAGGAAAACTACGCAAGGCGACCAAGATTGAACGGAGAACGGAAGAGAAAATGGTCAACACGAAGTTGACCATTCCAGGTGCCCGGATACCCATTCCAAGTCAGCACAAGCCGCTATAAAAGCGGATGAGGATGGAGTTCACGTCAGTGGAATCCAAGCGCCCGGATCAGTTCCAAGCTCCCGCATCGCGAGGAGTCAACCAGACCCGTTGGCGAACCGTTGCCAGAGTGGATTGGATTCGATGAATCCAAGCACTCAGGAATGTCACATCAGCACAACGGTCAGATTGAAGAAAAAGTTATAACTAGACTGAAGCTCGAAGAACAATGGACACACTTGTTTTTAATTATTTCGTTCAGCCTGTTTTAAGTGTTTTGCACTCAACCTTTGTACGAGGTTTCTCCACTTTCGGATCGTTTCCGACGAGAAGATTTTAACTAGTACTTTCTGTAGGATCGATAACACGCTAGAGGGGGGTGAATAGCGTGTTTGACGCTTTTCGATTTTTTGAATTAGACAGCGAAAATCAGAGATGCGTTGCGGAAGCAGAAATCGAAACAAGAATAGTAAAGTGACTCGTTTGTTTTACTTGGTTTACAGCGCAACGCTGCTATTCCAAGGACCACGGTCCTTGACCGTTTATTGCGGACAAATCCACTATTTTACTTGCCCCTTACGGCAGTAAGTACAACGATTTACAAAACAATCAAAAGATCGATATAAATATTTAATAAAAGTAAATGCTTTACCGACTTTGATCTTGCTGGAGCTCCCCAAAAGTTTGTTCTCGACGTATCGGCGAGTTTCAGAATGCTCTGGATTGTGCACGGCACCGATGTCGAAGATGGAGCGCTTGGGAGTCGTTAGAACGGAGTTTCGGATCAAGGAAAAAGTTGATTTCGGCTGCTGCTCGCAACTTTATTTTATAGGGGACCTAAGTCGACTCAACTGTGCATCTGAGTCGACTCCAGCTGACGTGGCAGATAAACTTTTATCGCTCCCGCTCATTATCCTGTCTAAGTCGACTCAACTGTTCCTCTGAGTCGACTCCAGTCGTCGTGCCGATAAAGTTTTATCGTTGCTGCCTGAGTCAACTCAACTGTTCACTGGAGTCGACTCCAGTCTGATTTGGCGGAAAATCGACGCGCTGACTTCCGGGATTCTGCTAACTCGGCTGGAGTCGACTCCAGTCCTTGCCTGAGTCGACTCCAGTGACAAAAATCAACATTTTCGTCCCGGAGTTAGCATTTGTCCGATTTTACCTTTCTTGCAAAAATTTTAGCGAATAACATGCAAAATAAACTTGTTTTTAAGCCGGTTCCTAGAACCAACTTAAGGTCTTAACTTCAGGTCTCCAGTGAGACCCTGGGTTAGACCAACGCCTACTGTTCCTCTCGGAAACGCGTCCTAACCCACTCCACTCAGGAGAATTTACCTGACTGCCAACCGAGTCCTCCTGACCCGTTGAACTTTTGCTCAGCTCTGTCCTCGGCACCCAGGGTTTGTGCTACGGCTCGATCCTTCCCGACCAGCCCAGTCTTCTGCTGCAACTCGATCCTTCCCGATCAGTCCAGACTTCTGCTGCGGTTGGTCCTCCTGACCAACCCAGACTTCTGCTGCGGCCTGGTCCTCCTGACCAGCCCAGACTTCACCTGGTGCTCTTGACTCTGTCAAGACTTCATGCCTAGCTTCCACTAGGACTTTAACCCTGTGCTTCCTGCACACTTAAATCATCATCTTAGTCCAATAACACACTTAACTTGAACCTAGTTCCATTATCAAAACTCAAGTTCGATCTGCTGGTGCTTCCTGCACCAACACTTTCATAGTCTTGAACTAACAATCCGAAGATTATAACCAAGTATATTCTTTGCCTCGTGTTCGTTTGTATATGGTACGTATGTGTATGTAGTCTAAGAAGTTAGTATGCTTAGTTACAGAACATGCCTTTAGAAACATGAGTTGCTGGAAACACATAGGACCACCTAGTCGATCACCCAGGGATGATCGACCAGCTGGTCGATCAGAAGGCTCTGATCGACCACCTGGTCGACTTCTGATCGACCAGTGGTCGAAGGCTCTGATCGACCACGTGGTCGATCAGAAGGCATGGATCGACCACGGGTCGACCCATGTATGGTTCACTAAGTTCCGATTTACCATGTTTATTAGAGAACCCTTGTAATCGATTCCTGGATCGATCACAAGAAATGCGTAATCGATCATATGATCGATTATTAGACTTAATGAGAAGAAGAGTTACGTAAATGAATCGATTATAGGATCGATTAAAGAGCGTAATCGATCATCTGACCGATTACAATGCTCGCTGGAAAGTTATATGGAGGTAATCGGTCTTTAGATCGATTAAAAGGGACGCTGGATCGATCACGATGGTATAATCGATGGATCGATTCGAGCGTAAATGGGTTACGACCTTTAGTCGATTTTCTGATCGATTAAGGGGAAGAGTACTCGATCCTTCGATCGATTACGGAGCCTACTGTGGGAAAAGAATTAAGATTTCTAATCGATCGTTCGATCGATTCCAAGGATATCTAATCGATCATCTGATCGATTAAGCCTTCTAGATTGGTCGGGTTTAAGGTTCATGTAGTTAAACCTTATAGTGTATGATTACAAAGTTCGGCCAAACTCAGATTAGGGCTTAAACGATATTTTGAAGTAAAACCTAAACCATGATATTCTGAAGGTTGAGAACCTAAGAACCCTAAGAAGACTTTGATCCTAAGAGACTAGGGTTTAGTTAGGTTAAGGTTTCAAGTATAAGTGAATAATGGTAAACAAGTTCAAATGGAATGAAATGAGATACCATGGTTTAGAATCTTATGAGTGAATCTTATGAGTGCTCGACCACCTTAAGGGAAGGGTTGATCCAATTGAAATGATGATAACCATGATGTTTATGTCTTATCTCATGCTAAGGCTTAATAAAGAGATCATGATATGGTGTAACATGTTAAAGGAAATGAAAAGATACATGAATGTTCATTAAGCTATGTTAAAGACCAAGGTCTTTTAAAGAAATGAAAGGAACATTCATGATAAAGATGAAAGAAAGCATGTACAACACTATTTTACTTTAATACATGGCTGGTATCCGACTTCCAAGGTTGTCGTTAAAGAAAATCCAGGTGACCAAATTCCAAGGTTTGGGCCTGATAAGACCAAGGTCAACTCAGGTGACCAATTCCAAGGTTTGGGCCTGGTAAGACCCTCGTAGAGCTGGTGGCTCGCTACCCCAGTTCTATTAGGGAGCGCGCATTGGTACCAAGTCAGGGATCCCAAAGAATGATGATGATGATTATGTTGATCTATTATGATATTATGTTTTAAAAAGGCATTTCATCAATTGTATATCTATGATTTCAAATGCTAAGGATGAAAGATTAATGTTTATGTGCTTTATGCAATGTTTAAATATTTCCATGTTTATGTGTTTATGAAATGTATGCTTTATGTGACGTATGGATTTTGTGAGTAGGAAAGGAGCTTACTAAGCCTTGTGCTTATAGATACTTTCTTATGTTGCAGATCCTTCTAGCAGTCACTAAATAAAGGGAAGCAGCAGGAGGAGGCTGATGAGGATGTGTGTGGTGGTGACTTGGCGAAGCTTGGCAATATGAATTTATAGTTGCATGCTAATTGTCTAAATTAACTTTATGTTGAATGTTGTTGCTAAGGTGTTGTTAATATCCACTTAATCGGGTTAGCGTTGATCTATTATTTTCTCTTTTATATTTTGCTTCCGCTGACACTCTTGCAGAGAAACAATTAAGAAGAATCGAAAAACACTATTCACCCCCGCTCTAGCGAACCAACCGATCCTAACAAGGCCTAGTTGGCAAAATTTGGTTGTTGCTACATGTCAAGGGTAGTAATTTTTTATTGGAGCTCCACAACTGATAATTAGGTTTGCTCTAATACTGTCTATCTCAATGTAGCTTGATAAGAGAATTGATCCATCAGCTTGGTGTAGGATTGAACCACATGACTCCAATAAATATCATCAGGCTCTACTTAGCAATATATTTAATACACAATTTCGAGTGGATGTCTAGACAACTGGGTGGTGTTTTTATTTAGTATGTCCTGCTTCATGTCCTACAGATCAGATTAATCTACCTATCCTTAGTCTTACTTTGTTCATTATCTGTTGAAGTCTTGGCAGGTCAGGTGGATCAGATGTCTAACAGGAAATCCTGTGGGTTGAGGATCGAGGCTAAGTGGAAGTCCAACAAGTTTGGAGGATTTAGTTTGACAGGTAAATTCTCCTACGTGGAGTGGGTAAGAGTACGTTCCTAGTGTGGGTACAGTAGGTGTTGGTCTAACCTAGAATTTCACTAGAAATCCAAAGTTAGGAATAGATATGCCAGTAGGTTAGACTTATAGGGTAAGGCTTAGGTAAGCCTAGTAGGTCAGACAGACTATAGATAAGTTTAGGTTGCTTGCATGTTTGTATGCTTATTTTATAGGAACCAGGAGCTGGAAGTAAGTCGAAAGAAGCATAAGAGGAACACACAGAAGCAGCCGAACCAAGTCTGGGGTCAATATAGGTCAAACTCGAGTCCCAAGCGCTTGGACGGTCTAGGCGCCCCTATCTGTTCCAGGCACCCTTATCCAGAAGAATCAGCCTGGATAAGACAGAGGAGATCAGATCGGATCAGATCGGAGACTAAACATGCACCACAAAGAGAGAACTTCTCCACGCCATTCTCTTCATCCACTGGTGCTGCTGAATGCGAATGGAGCAACACTTATGCAACCGGGAAAGTTCCAGGAGGAGTGCGCGACGCTTATGACTTCCAGATCGGCTTCAACATAATTTTTTGGTTATTTTTTTGTCTTACTTTGTGTTTTAATTACTTTTTTCATTTGGACTGTAAGACGAGTTTCTCCGCCTTCAAATAAGGTTCAGAAAGGAGACCACTAGTGGACGGACGCCTCCCATACATAGGCCTTGGATACACTAACCATGGGGGGTTAGGAACAAAGTAAAATTCGTGAGTCCCTGTGTATGTTTATCTAATTCCGCTGCAAGGATTTTTGATAGAACGAACGAAAGAAAAATGAACGAACGAAGCACGCGCTATTCACCCCCCCCCCCTCAAGCGTGCCTCATAAATCCTATAATTGGTATCAAAACAGGCCTGCTCTTGATCGGACTAACCGCCATGGGAGCAAGACGACAAAGATAGAGGGGGAGAAAGGTAATTATTCTAAAGTTCATTTTAAGTTTTATATAATATGTTTTAAGTGCAGGGAGAGAGGACACTACAAAAATCAATGTCCTACTCAAAAGACTCGGACGACACCACCGACGACAAAGGAGCAACCGATGCCAGGAGCCTAGAGGAACAAAGAGCACATCTAGTGCTTGAAGTGCCAAAACGCACACTACAAAAATCGGTGCCCGGAGAGAAAGACAGCGGAGAAGAAATTAGAATTAGGGGATGCAATTCCGGTAAGTTCACTTAATTATGAAAATACCACTAGAGTTTTCCATGCTATATTTAATTATATTAAAAAGTTAGATAATTTTGATAATTCATAATTAAAAAATAATAATAATTTAAAATTTTCAACAATAAAAAAATTTAAATTTAGATAATTTAAAAAATTCAATACTAGAAAATTTAAATAATTTAAAAAAATTAAATCTAGATAAATTAAAAAATTAAATAATTTAAAAAATTCAAATCTAGATAAATTAAAATATTTAAATCTAGATAAATTAAAATTTTTAAATAATTTAGAAAATTTAAATTTAGATAAATTAGAATATTTAAATAATTCAAATCTAGATAAATTAAAAAATTTAAATAATTAAAAAAATCAAATCTACATTATTTAGATAATTTAAATAATTTAAAAAATTTAAAATCAAATAATTTAAATTTAAATAATTTAATTAATTCAAACTTGAAAATTTTAAAATTAAATAATTTAAACAATTCAAACTTGAATAATGTAGGATCGGAATACGCGCTAGAGGAGGGGTGAATAGCGCGTGTAGCTTTTTCTGAATTCGTTCATTAACTAAAAAATAACTCGCAGCGGAATATTAGAAATCAATAAAGAGGACACACGGAATTTACTTGGTTCCTAACCCCCCAGGGTTAGTATGTCCAATGCCTAATTCGGGAGGCGCCCGTCCACTAGTGGTCTCCTTTCCGAACGGTGTTCGGAGGCGGAGAAACCCGTCTTACAGTCCAATAACAATTACAATAAAATAAATTAAAATTAGGATAGTAAAAATAAAACAAACTCTCGGTCGCCGATCTGGAAGTCCTGAGCGTCGCGCACTCCTCCTGGATCTTCCCCGGTTGCGAGAACTTGGCTCCATTCGCGTTCCAAATCACTACTAAATGAGTAGGGAGGTTTCTAGCTTGAATGTCGATGTTTCTGCACGTTCACACCCTTTTATACTGCACCTGAGTCGACTCAGATCCCTATCTGGGTCGACACCAGCTTGCGTGGCATATAGAACTTCATCCTGCTCGTTATCTGCTGTCCGAGTCGACTCAAGTGCCCTTTTTAGTCGACTCCAGCCCTTGGAGTCGACTCTAGCCATAATCTGAGTCGACTCCAGAAATATTTTTTGTAGATCTCTAAAAGGGCTTCGAAACGCATCTAACCGTGCCTCGTTCTGAGTCCCGAGTCAAAAGTTATGACCCGTTGAAGTTGACCCTGCATTATGGTTCCTACAAAACAAACATGAAAACAACCAAGCCAACCTAGATTTACCTTGTGGGTCTAACTTCGGATTTCTACCGAAATCCTAGGTTAGTCTGACGTCTCCTGTTCCACTCTAGAAACGCGCCCTTACCCCCTCCACTCAGGAGAATTTATGCCAACCAAGTCCTCCAGACTTGTTGAACTTGTGCTCGGCTCTGTCCTCGCCCCCCAGGATTTTTGCTGCGGTTCGGTTCTCTCTAACCAACCTAGACTTCTGCTGCGACTCGGTCACCTAGACTAGCCCAGACTTCTGCTGCGACTCGGTCACCTAGACCAGCCCAGACATCCAAGACTTCTGCCTGATCCTCCAAATCAGGACTTCCCTTTGCCTAGCCTACAACTAGGACTTTCCCTTGCCCAGCTTCACTCACAAGGACTTCCCTTGCCTGATCGTCCAGATCAGGACTTCCACTGCCTAGTCTAACCGACTAGGTCTTCTCGCTCACTTCCATACATCCAAACATCAAGTCCTGTTTGGATCAACTCTTGGTCAAACTGACCAGACTTAGGTGTATTGTCAAACATCGAAACTTTAGGCAAGATCTTAGTGCATCTTGCACCAACAAATAATTTAAATTTAGATAATTTAAATTCAAATTTGACTAATTCAAATAATTTAAAATTAAGAAATTTAAAAAATTTAAATAAATCTATTATTTTATTAAATAAAAATAAATTAATTTATTTAAAAAATTCAAATTTAGATATTATCTATAACAAAATTAATAATTTAACTAATTAAAAAATATGTATTAAATAATAATTTAACTAATTCAAATTTAATAAATTTAAGAATTAATAATTTAAAATTAGTTAATCTAGATTTAATATAAATAAAAAATTAAATAATTCTTTAAATAATTTAACTAAGATAATTCATAATTGAATAAATCAATTTTAATTAAATTAATATATCTAAAAATTAATAAACATTTAATCAAACAAGATAAAATTAATAATTATCAAGATAAATTGAATAAATTAATTTTAATAAATAATTTGAAATTAAATAATCAAGATAATCCTAATAATAAGATAAATTTAAATGCTACCAAAATAAATTCTAAAATTTATAATTTAATCATGAAAAATTCATAATTAAATCTTAAAAATTCTTACAATAATTTGTCAAAGTTTAAAAATATAAATTCAAGTTTAAATATTAAAAATTCAAAATTAAATAATAAAATTAACTATATTGGTGTACCCTTTAATTATAAAAAATGAATAATTCTAAGAATTTAAAATTAAATTCAAATTTTTAAAATTAAATCATAAAATTTTAGAAAATAATTCTATGAATTTTAGCAGGTTAAATCCAAATCTAAAAACATGAATTTAAATAATAAATTTAATTTTTATCAAGTTTTATTTAATTATGAAATAAAACTTAATCCAAAATTAAATCCCCAACCTTAAAAATTCAAAATTCAAATGAAAATTTTAAATTTAAATTTAAAATTCAAATTCACCTTAAAAGAGCAAAATTAAAATTAAAGATTAAAATTTAAATTCAAAATGCAAATTAAAGATTAAAATTCAAATTAAAGATTAAAATTCAAATTTAAAATTTAAATTTAAATTCTGAATTTAAATTAAAAAAATAAATTAAAAATTTAACGTTAAATTCAAAAACAACTTTTAAAAAATTTAAAACAAAATTCAAAAATAAATTAATAATAATTCAAATTTTTAAAAAACATGAATTTAATTATAATAAAATATCTATAATTATGTAATTAACTTAAAATATTACCAAATGAAATAAGAATTTAATAAAATTCAAAGTGTATCAAAGTGGATTGACACTTTCGCAGGTCTACCTGAAATATATCAAATCAAGAATTTGATACATTATTAGAAATTAAAAATTTACTTGAATTGTTTGACTCATGCATGCTTGTCATGTACATGTATATGTTTTATTTTTAAATGCATATAAATGTCATGTCATCATATTTACTTATTGTTTAATCTAGAACAGTTAAGGATACATGAATGGTTGATACTTGCCAATATAGTACCAGGGTGGGATGAGATGATAGTACGTCAGGGAAACGTAGTCTAAGTAGTCAAGTGGGGTAAGGAGTACCTTGCTTGGTCTGCTTAGCTAAGTGGACTTAACCGAAGCTACCTCCCCACATCCTAGACTAGTTAGACCAAGGTTTCTTAAGAAATTGATTAAGGTCATAATTTCTTAAAAAGGCTTTGTCTAAGGAAGTGGTCGTTGTTCTGATAACCAAGAAGGCCCCTATCTCACCACGACCTGGAAGCCAATCGGCACTGAACGAAATGCTGTGCAGACTCCTTTTCAGCCAGCAAACTGGATTTCGTGGCTTCTACTTGCTCCAATTGATTGGATGATGATTCTGGAATGCTCCACGATCCTTAGAGAACCCCTCAAAGAATCGCGACTTCGGATTGCGCTGTAGATGGCCGGAACAAGCGAAAACAGAGGTGATGGTCGTCGGAGAAACCCTCGCCGTCGTGCCTCGTCCAACTACCGGATTTCACCCAATTGACTGGCTTCAGCCTCTTCAGGGATCAAGGAACGCGATAGGATCGATTTGGGTGGACGAGACTTGCTGTAGAAGTATGCTCCCTAACAGAGGAATCACGGTCAAGAACGATGAACAGTGCGCAGCCAGCCACAGTTCATCACGTATCAATTTGCCTTATATCCCCTGATTAATTAGCCGATCTCAACCGTCTGTTTCTGATCCGATGGAGAAAACTTGATCTGAGGTTTTAGGAAAGCTTAGGGTTTGTGGAAAATGATGGATCTTGATCGAGCTTGAGTTAGGTCATGTCCTAAATGTGGCTTGATCAATTTGGGCAAACTTGGCTCGATTCGATCGTGGTTGAGCTCGATCTTGGTCCAATTTAAGTCATACAATCGATTAAACTCAATTAATATAAAATTTACCATTAAATCATGAAAATTATAATCAAACCTCAAATTATACGATATAGTACAAATATGATCAAATCGATTCATTATACAATTTATTTTCATGCAAGAATCCAAAAATGAATCGATTAAAATACATACAAACCTAACTCATCACCTAGCCTACAACTAGGACTTTTATTTTGCCTAGCCTCAACTAGGACTTTACCTGTGCTCCCTGCACACTAGATCAGCTTGTTAGACCAATAACACACTTAACTTGAACCTTGTGCCATTATAAAACCAAGGTTCAATCATCTAGTGCTTCCCGCACCAACATATTGTTCCCTTCTCGAGAACACGTCCTCACCTACTCCATTCGAGAGAATTTGCCTTTTGCCAACCTGGTCTTCTAGACCTGTTGGACTTTTGCTCAGCTTTTGATCTTTGACCCCTAGGACTTTCACCGCTTGATGTTTGATCCTCTAGATCCGTCTAGACTTTTCCGTATGGTGCTCTGATCTGTCAAGTCTTTCTACCCAGTCCTCCTAACTAGGACTTCTTTACCCAGGTCCCCTGACTAGGACTTCCTTACCCATTCCTCCACAGTAGGACTTCTTTGTCTAGCCACAACTAAGACTTCTTTGTTCCACTTGCACACTTAGTATAGCTCATTAGTCCACTTTACAGACTTAACTTGAACCCTTTGCTATTATCAAAATTCTAGTTCGATCATTTGGTGCTCCCTACACCAATATAGTGAAGCCGTTGAAGGTGGTGAAGCCTGTGAAAAGAAGCCGGTGAAGATGGTGCTGACGGGGAACAAAGAATACGTTGAAGGTGGTGAAGCTAGTGAACAGAGAAGTCGGGGTGAAGGTGGTGCTGTCAGGGAACAGAGAAATCGAGGTGAAAGTGATGCTATCGGGGAACAGAGAAGTCGAGGTGAAGGTGGTGCTACCGGGGAACAGAGAAGTCAGGGTGAATGTGGTGCAGGAACAGAGAAGCTAGTGATGTAGGAGCTTTGGTCGATCGACAATGTCAGGATGAATCACTAAAGCCGATGACATTCAACAAGAAATCAACTAGAAAAAACTAGGGTTATCACGTAAGCGGGAAATGACTATAGCATCAGGATTTTGGATTTTTACAAGGAAAAAAAATGAAGTAGTGGTTTGGGTTGCAAATGAGGTTCGGATGATAATGCGACGGGGAGGAGTTTTGCAGAAAGGTAAAATCAGAATAGGATATGCGATTTGGCCCATATCAAAATCATCTATACGATTTGGTTAAATCGCATAACCACCTATGCAGTTTGAGAAATTATCAAAAATAATTTAAATAATTTTAAAGATCAAATTTACTATTATAAAAAAAATCTTGAGTCTTGACGGACAACCCAATATGATGATATGAAATATGTTGTGTGAGAATTGAATCTCGTTGCATGGAAGTCCATCCCATTTTTTACAATCAAATTTTAGAGGGTCAAATTAAGTACTAAAATAAAAGAATATTTTAAATAGAAAAATAATTGATCTTGCCCATGTTTGTTCAACCGGACCTAGAGATGGAGGCCCAAGAACGTTCACGCTTTCATCTTTTCTCCGCTCTACCATGGACCGGCTTTAATAAACTGTGCTCGTGCCTTCATTTGACAACTACAACTCAATTCACACAGGAGCTAAAAGAATAGAAAAAAATGCCGGCCATTTCATCCATATTATGTGTTTTTTTCTCTCGAAGTCTGATTATGGCGGATTTTAAGTCTAATTGAATCACTCATTGCCCAAACATCAGAAAAGTGTTAAGAGGATTTGCAAGAAATATTTCTCAAGGGCAATGAACGCCATTTATTTACTGGTCTAGTTTGTACAAAAATATTTGGAAAGAGTTATTTGGAAATACGTAAAATTGGTAATGTAATTATGGGTGAAATTCCATACTATGGGAATATTACTAAATTCTCCATTGCTGTGGAGTAACTATTAACTACCTCATGCACTCTTTGGAATGAGATTTACTGTCTATATTTGCAAATATATCAGCAACTTAATCCTTATAGTACATTTGAGCAATGTATGATCTTTTGTTGGTGATGATGACTCACAAAGTGACAATCAGCCACAATATGTATATGTTTTTTTATGAAATACTTCATTATGTACTATCCAGTTTGCACATTGGTTGTCATCATAAAAGAGGGGCAGATGTTGCAAGCTAAAAATGATCAAACTTAGACAGTATCTCCTGCTCTCTCATCCATTCACTATTGCTTTGTCACACTTCAATTTTATGTGGCCAACCCTAGCTCATCACTATGTGCCCAACCCTAGCTCATCTCCGTGTGCCCCACTCTACTGATTTCCATCCAGTCCTTGGTGATCCCCTGATGCATCACCTTCAACCCATCCCTTCTCTCTCCCTCGTTGTCACTCTTTCATCTTTCTCCCTAACAAATCACGTTAGATTCGTAGCACCACCCAATGCCACGAGATCAAGCAAGGCATGATGTCATCCACCTGTTGTATCAATTAAAATTCTCCCTTCGGCACCATTGACTGATTAGTCATCAGGAAGTACCCTTGAGTGTTCTAGAGAAAATCTACGAAACATCTAAGATCAGACACTAACTCATTGGTTCATCTAGTAATTTCTCATCAGCCTTATTTCCTTAAGTTGTTGATCCTAATCTGTTTGGTAGTTATGGCAAGCATGGCACCCCATCCTATTTTAATCAAAGATGATAACACAAACTATAGTCAATGGTCTTACATGATGAGAATATTCTTTAAGGGCAAAGAATTATGACTTTATTTTGTTGGTGATATCCATTCTTTAGCAAAATATAATGAAGATTGAGAAATGAACAACTATAGATGACATAAAGAATTAAGACTTTATGTGTTTTTTGGCAATATCCAATCTTCAGTAAAAGATAATGAAGAATGGAAAATCCACAACTATCAATGACATAGATCGATAGCATCTGTTAGTTCATCGAAAAACAGTGTTATAAATGTGAAAGTACCAAAGAAATTTACGATTTGTTTGCACTAAAATATTATCAAACAAACATTACTTTGAAATATAAGTTATAAATAAACATTCACAACTTGGAATAGGAATTGAAACGATCCATCTTCGAGTTCCATTCTCAAATGTTTGTCATTTGGAATGAACTTGCACTATAGAGCCTAAATGGACACCTGAAACCAAAATCTACTACAAATATCATAAAAAATCACATTTGATCCAATTTCTCTTGGCTCTTCAAGACCGCTTTGAGTTTGGACATGCCTCCATCCTTTACATGTCTCCTCTTCCTATTGTAGATGTTACAGTTAGGGCATTCACTATCACTTAGGCATCTGACTTCTATAGCATGTAATGGTGATGTCTCAAATGGATATGTAGTATCGTTAAGGGAGGTCCTCAAACATTATATTGTTAGAAGGGGTAGAGACTAGTTTAATAATAACCTATTAAATTTTTTTAAAAAATTATTTATAAACTTCAAATGAAAGAAATTTAGTTGACAATCTTTGATATTTACCTGTTCAGGTGAGACTTGATCGAACAAAGTTGTCAACTTACTAATATGTGAGGGAGTAGACTTCCATTTATTTATTCATGGACCTTCAATATTATATGATCTTTGGATTGGGACATGTTCCAAAAATAATGTTTACTTCATAATATAGAGTATTACATACATATTAATGTTCATATAAAAAAAATCAAAATTTTCATTAAAAAAGAAACTTACAGCTAAAAGATCAACAAATCCCTTTAGGTAGGGAATTGAGATGGGCATTTGATATGTCTTACTTAATGAAAAAGGTCTTCAATGGTAGATAATTGGGAAACAATAAATTTATGGATGACTTCAATCCAATTGAATCTACCTAGATTTTGAAAATCATCTATAATATTTACAAGACCTATAGGAACCTTATATGTGCTAGAAGAAAATAACACACAAATAAATATATACAAAAGGTACAATTTACAAAATACTAAAACATCATCATATATACTTTAACTCGATGAGAATATATTTTAAGTAACTCTTTAATTCTTAATCTAGTAGGTTTTTTTTATTAAACAAGTGAGCAAGAAAGAGGTCATCCGATATATTAGTTGAGTTCATAGGAATAGAAGTGGTTATAAGATTTTGACATTGATATAACACTATGTCCTCTGACTTCTCTGTCTTTAACAATAGTGATGCTGGTTTTTCAGAAACAACACTATGTTGGTATGACTTCTCTATTTTAAAAAATTGGGTGTTGGTTTTAGAACAACAACACCACATTGGTTTTTGAAATCCAGAAGCACCTTGATCTGAATACCTAAGAATTGCTTTTCAGGGTAGTGCTATACTTTGAAATCCAATATTAAAGTGGTGCTGGTTGTTGAACAACCCTAATGTGCTGATTTTTGAACTCCAGCACCACATTTGTGATGGTTTTTGAAATCCAGTATGCTTGAATTACACACCCTATAAAACGTGAGGTCATGTGCAACTACGAAACCCTAAACCGTGTAGAATATCAAAGAATGCAAGTTAATGTAAAAGACAAACCCTAAACATGTGCAATAGATGGGAACTACATTAGAAACCGAATACATACATTTGGAGATGATCGAGATTAAGAGGTTGAAACACCTTCTAGCGTCATTCTAAAACAAGAGTACAATTTATAATAGGAGAGGAGGGAGATGAGAAGTGTCGATGTCGACACACAGGATGATAAACCAAAATTAAACCCTAAATTTGAATGAGAGAGGGAAAGCTTATCAGTAGGTGAGTTTCGATGAAAATCCTAACTCACTTGTCGCGAGCTGAGAGTGGAACATCTGTAGAGTTTCAACTTTTGAGATTTTCGATAACGAGAGAGATGAATTATTTTCAATGGGATGAGAGAAGATATTTTCTTTCCCCATGCAAAGAAATGTGAAGGTTACGTGAATCCAAACCAACAAAATAATTTTTTAAATAAAATGTGACTCGGATGCCATGGGAAAACGTGACTAAAGTATTCCATTGAGGGAGGAATACAATTGAAAATAAGTGTGCCTTTTGAGAAAAAGAAACTTCGGTGCGCTTTTTAGGCATTCTCAAACTTTAGGTGCGCCCTTTAGGAATTTACCGTTTCGGTTTCATCACGACAATCATTGATACACTAATTGTTATTTCCTCTTTTACCTCTGTAATTGATAATTATGAAGGTGATCTATTTTGAGGTATCCAATATAGACTTTTGAAATAATACTGGTGTGTCTATCCAAACACGATGTCTATTTTTAAGATAATCTTATTGAAATGATTGCTTACTCAGGGAGGCTCCTGTTACGATGTGCCACGGTCCTCTAGGTATTATCCTTTATTTGGTGGCGTCGAATTAGGATAAACTCATTAAGCTCTGTGATAGCTAATGATGTTCTCGTGAGGTTTTGAACTACTTTCGTGAATAATCCCTCAAGTCTCGGTCGGAGAATTGGGTTTATCTCTCGGTCTATCCCCGCATCTCGTGGGATATGAAGATGCACTTAGTTTCTAATCATATATGCATACTAAAGTCGGATTATAAATCAAATACGTCATGCAATAAAAAAGATATGAAATAATATAAAATAGATATCAATAATACATCGGACTACTCCCTCATCCTAGAATTAAGAGTACTTTGCTCGGTTTCTTATATCTTGGAATGAAGTACAATCGTATGGGGAGACACGGCTAGACTGCGCTTCAAGTTGGAAAATCATATTCCAAGGCCTTTTAATTCTGTTTAAGTTCCAAATTCGCATCCTGTCAATAATAACACATAAAGAGCATATATTCGAACTACAAAAATAAAATCAATCTAAAAAGACTAAAATGTGCTCATATAATAAAATAAAATATATACAAAATTATATTAAAAAATTATATATGAAACACACGTCACAGTTCACATCACAGTTCAAGAGGATGAAACTGGAGCTTCAGTAGCCAACTGTACATGGATGGAAAATTTTACCGTGAGATAAATTTGTTAGGGCATTAACAGGTTAGCATAGATTTGTTGAAACTAAAAAGTGAGGATAAATTTTATAGAAAAAATGATAATCCCAGTAGCCACATCTCTCTGGGTGGTCGGTTCGGTCCCACGAAAGTTTCCCACCGACCACCAGGGTAAATCGGGAAGCGCATACGGCGGCCAATCCATATGCCCAGCATCCTTTTGATTGCGTTCTCCATTTGGAGGAAAATTCCTAAATACGTCGTAGCTGGGGATCGAACCGTTTGTTCCCTGAGTTACAACCCGACGTCCTACCTTGGACCATTGCCCCGGGGACATAAATTTTATAGAACTAGTAAAGGTTGGGATGCTATAGTAATTAATCTTTTTTTAAATTTCCATAAAGGTTATAGAATGCAAGCTAATTAAGACAAAAATCAAAGGGCGCACCTTTTATTCATTATCGTCAAAGGATATCCATGTTGCAAAAATATCAAAAAGACATCTCATCCTCAAATTTCTTCTTCAATTGCCCTTTTTATCCGGCCGGTCCAACAATTGTAACCGAAGTCAGTCTGCTACTCATATAAACTGAATGGTCATGATGCAACACTTTTAATCAAAATTGCTATATCAAGTAGCACTTTTGATTAAAACTGCTACATGGACCTACATTGATCTGGATGCTTGTTANNNTGTTAGTGCAGGAAGCACTAGCAGATCGAACCTGAGTTTTGATTATGGAACTAGGATCAAGTTAAGTATGTGGTTTGGCTAACCAGGTTGAATTGAGCTTGCAGAAAACAGGTTAAGTCCTAGTGCTGCTAGGCATGAAGTCTTGGCAGAGTCAAAGTGCACCAGGCAGAAGTCTGGACTTGGTCAGGAGGACCAAGTTGCAGAAGGCTGGACTTGGTCAGGAGGACCAAGTTGCAGTAGAAGAATGGACTGATCAGGAGGATCAGTTGCATTACAAGTCCTGGGGGGCAACGACAGAGCCGAGCACAAGTCCAACGGGTCAGGAGGACTCGGTTGGCATCAGGTAAATTCTCCTGAGGGAGTGGGTGAGGACGCGTTCCTACGAGGAACAGTAGGCGTCGGTCTAACCCAGGATCTCACCGGAGATCCGAAGTTAAGACTCGGAGTTGGTTCGGTGAACCGACTCAAATACTTTACATGTTATTTGTGAGCTAACTTTTGTGCAGGAAGAAAATCCGACGAATGCTTAACTCCGGCCGAAAAACTGATTTTTCGGGTCTGGAGTCGACCCAGATGGGTTCTGGAGTCGACTCCAGCCGAGTCAGCCGAAGTCCGGAGTCAGCGCGTCGAGTTTTCTGCCAAATCAGCCTGGAGTCGACTCAGGTGAGCTTTTGAGTCGACCCAGAGTCAAAATCTGATCGTCGCTGCCGCCACCGCAACTGGAGTCGACCCAGAACGAGATCAGAGTCGACTCAGAGAGGATAAACGACGAAGGGATTAAGTTTTATCTGCCACATCTGCTGGAGTCGACCCAGATTGCAATCTGAGTCGACTCAGGTCGACTATAAAAGGACTCCGCGAGCAGCAGCCGAGACATTCACTTCCAACGCTTCCAAATCTCGCTCTCGTGACTCCCAAGCGCTCCAAACTCGACGTCGGTGCTGTGCCAGCTTCAAGCAACCTTCTCTTCACACCGAGACGACGAGTTCGACTTCCGGGGGGCAATCTTTTTGAGCAGAAGTTTGGTAACACAATTTTCCTTGTACTTCATTTCATACTTCAATTGTAATCGGATTTGTAATCGATTTTTTCGATACACTTGCTGCCGGAAAGGGGCAAGTGTTTTAGTGGATTGCCCAACGTAAACGGTCAAGGACCGTGGGCCTTGGAGTAGCAGCGTTGCGCTGTGAACCAAGTAAAAATAAACGAGTCATTTCCTTTCTTGCACTTAATTTCTGCTTTCGCTACTTGTATTTAATCGCTTCCGTTTCCGCACTCGAGAGTTTT
Organism: Curcuma longa; assembly: GCF_044706935.1. Taxonomy (NCBI): domain Eukaryota; kingdom Viridiplantae; phylum Streptophyta; class Magnoliopsida; order Zingiberales; family Zingiberaceae; genus Curcuma; species Curcuma longa. The sequence goes on from NC_133863.1 coordinate 21,644,314, forward strand.
ACAAAAATTCGAAAAGCGTGCAAACACGCTATTCACCCCCCCCCCCCTCTAGCGTGTTTTCGATCCTACAATTGGTATCAGAGCGGGGGCTCTTGAAAACAGTGCAACCACTGATTCAAGACGTTTTTTCGAGTTTTTCGCTTATTTAATTTTTTTTGTTTTCTCTTCTCCCGCACTACTAATCCAAGACCAAGTCTTGGAATTTCTTCTCTTTTATTTTCTTGTGTGCAAATACAAATGGCCCAACAAGAAGGCTCAAGCACCGCACGACCACCGCTGTTTTCGGGTGACGATTTTCCATACTGGAAAACCAGGATGGAATGTCACCTGAAAACCCAAGTAGAGATGTGGATCATCATCCAGACGGGACTCACAATCCCAACTGGTAATGATGGAAAACCACTCTCCTGCGAGCTCTGGGATACCGCCACGATGAAGAAAATCGAGGCAGACGCAAAAGCCACCCAGACGCTTCAATGTGGACTAACCAAGGAGGAGTTGAACCGAGTCGGACCAATCAGCAGTGCCAAGGAGCTTTGGACCAAGTTGATCGAACTTCACGAAGGATCGAAAACCCACGATAAATACAAACAAATGAAGTATAGGGGCCTCGAGTCGTATTTTTCCAAGGACTAGTAGAAACGGTTTAAATTGAGCTTGGGTGTGTCGTGTTTTTGGGGTTTTCTTATGAAAATGGGGTTTTTGGTGTTTTCGGAATGAAATGAAATTGATGGAATGAAACCTGTTGTTCTTAAGTTGATACTATTAAGCAAGAAAACTAGAATGGCAAAACCTAACAGTGTAGTAAGTGAAAAAGAAGCAATTGCATCAATAACAAGCAATAAACATGAAACCTAAGATAAGGTCTATCAAGCATTCAATCTAAACATTCAAATACTAATGCATGAATTCAACACTCTTACCACTTAGGCTAGCTAATCCTAATCTGAACATCGACTGAAAACTGGCACAGAACAGTGCCATGAAGAACAGCATTTATCAGAAAAACTAAAGGTTCTAGAGGGCAATCTCAGGTAACTAAGCTAATCCGATGACACATCATAATGCAAACAAAATCTAAACAAAAACCAAGAACCGAAATTACAATGATCAAGAAACAAATTAACAGCAATTCAGAAATCAGAAACTAATCTATCAGAAATCAGAAATTGCAGAAATGCAGAAACAGAAATTCAGAAATCCATCCCCTTCTTCCGATTGATTCTCCTTAGCTTGGTGTCAAACAAGCTCTTGAACCCCTTGGAAGCTTGAAGACGGTCTCTTGTGTGTCTTGCTCGCTGCCAGCACCTCGAAACGCCCGGAAAAACCCTCTCCGAACGAAACCGACGCTGTGCAGACGAGTTTCAGTTGGCAAAACCAGATTTCTCGTCTTCCTCTTGCTCCGATGGCGTTGCTGTTGATATAGGGAGGCTCCACGATCCTAGGAGAACCCCTCAAAGGAATCGCGGCGTCTCCTCGTGCTGTGGATGGCCGGAACTCGCGAAAACAGAGCTGGAAACCGCCGGTGAAACCCTCGCCGTCGCGTCTCCTGCGGCTGCCGAAATATACCCAATCGGCCGGCTTTAGCTTTTTCAGGGATCAAGGAGTCCAATGGAGTTGATTTGGGAGGATGGGGCTGCGTACACGTACGTGCTGAGCAGAGTGTCGCTTCGCGCGGGGACGATGCACAGTGCGGCGGCACTGTTCATCGGGTAAAGGGTAAGTTTTATAGCGGCTGATTAATCAATGAATCTCAGCCGTTGATTTTGAATCTGACGGTCAAGCTTGATCTGAGCTCTAGGGCTTCTTAGGGCTTCCAAAAAATTCTGAAATTTTGATCAGGCTCGATCTAAGTCATGTCCTCCGTGTTGGCTTGATCAATTTGGCAATTTTGACTTGAGTTGACCACGGTTTAGCTCGAGTTGGGTCCGATTTAGCCCTAAAATCAATAAAAATCCATTTAATGCCAAAAATTCACCATTAAATCATAAAAATTATATCAAGCCTCAAATTTAAGCAATATAGGACAATCATGAATCAAATCGATTCATTTTATAATTATTTTCATACAAAACCCAAAATTAAATCAGTTCAGAATCATCGTAAAAACCCTAAATCAT
>NC_133863.1:21646533-21651570 GCF_044706935.1 Curcuma longa
CGTCGGGGCCTTTTCTAGCGCAGGTGATGATTAACACAATTGATAATCAAATTAACATCATTAATAAAGAATTTTTAGGTTCTAGATGGACATTTATGCCTTGGATGACACATATTTGTTAATTGGATGTATTTTGATTATATTTGCTTTTTCTATATTTTTAAACTCATATTTCATCCAATTTGATTTGTAGGACAGCTTGGTCATCAAGGCTTAAATCACACATTAAGGGCTAAGTGGAACATCATGATCAAGACAATCTCAACCCTTCATTTGGAGCTAGACTAAAGGAGGATCTCCACCACACCATACATCTAAATAATGGAAGGTTGAGAAAAAGAAGACAAAAGGAGAAGAAAGCCTCCACAACTACCAAGCCCTAGCCGTCCCTCTTCCACCCCCATTCACCAGCCACGCACCACTCCATCATCCCTTCCACCACGCCAACTCCACCATCGACCACCTCACTCCATCACACTCCACCAACGCCAATCCCATCTCCATCTCCCATCCCACTCACGCACAACTCTCCTCACAGCAGCCACCGCCCACAATTCCTTCTCCATTCACGTTCACACATCTCCCACCATCTTCTACTCACGGCCAAACACCTCACAATCTCCACTCAGCAGCCATCTACCACCAATCAACACCCCTCCACTCACCTTCATCCACAAAACCTCCACTCACGTCCTCACCCAATCTCACTCATCTTCCACCAATCAACACCTCACAACTCAACCTCCACTCAAGCCCTCACAAAATCTCCACACCGCCCCTCATCTTCCACCTTCACACAACACCGCATCTCCCTCACGTACAACTCCCCACACACCACAGCCGACCACACACCAGCCCCTCACCACTCAGCTCACGCCACCTCCTTCAGCCCTCACTCATCCAACGCCAGCAGCCCCCAAACCCACTTCACAGCAGCCTCAACACAGCCCTCATCTGCAGCCAGCAACGCCCAGCAAAGCCATCAGCAGCCTCAGCCACTTCCAGCAACAACGTCACAGTCATCTGCGGAAGCTCCAGCCGGTCAGATAGAGCCAAGCAGCCCCCATTCCTTCCTGCGCAAGTGGACAACACACATTTCAGCAAAATCCAGCAATTTCCAGCTTTTTCTTTTGTTTGATTGTTCTTTGTTTTGATGTTAATTTAACTTCCTTTCAATTGCTATTTTGTTACTTATTAGTTTGTTACTCCCTTACAGTTTACTTTAATTTATTACAGTGGTTGAATTTCTGTTTTGAATGCTAGTAGTTTGTTAAATTGCCTAAGTAGAGAATTCTGTCATGTCTTGTTTCAATTCCGTTTTATTTGTTGCATGCTTTCCATTTTTATTTAATTCTGTTCGTTATTGTTTCTTTCCCATGCTTGGAGTATAGTTAACAGAAATTTTGATTCAGAATAGTTAGAATTGTTAGGTGGTTGAGTTTTTATTGTTCCTTGCATCTCTAACCCCCCAAAACATACATTAGTTTAGTTTTTTTTTATTTTTCTCACAGCATATAAAATTTCATCAGATTTGAAAATTGCAATCATTATATTGGGTCCTTGAGAGACGATTCAGGTTAACACTACACTACATTATTGTTTGGAACTTGATAATTAATTGAAACCGTAGTGCGATAAAAACGGTTATATTAGCAGAGATATCCTTCTAAATTACCACTTATCTTGAGTTAGCTTTGGCTAATCGCCCAAGATTCGTATAATGTAGGAAGATATCTCGTATGAGCTATGCCTCTAAGTTCATCAATCTAATTGAGAGAGCTTAGTTAAGTCAAACCCAAAGTTTAATAGTTGGACATCACAATTGTCCTATCGCACTCTACCGAGGTAAATCGAGTCACTTTGCTTTGGCAAACGCGCTACGATTGAACAAGGTAATCGTGAGTATTAAACTTTGGTAGGCATATGATAAGTGACCTAATTTTGTGACAACTAACTACGCATGCATCACATACAAGCATCACATACATCACATATATGCACAGAATAAACGTGACATGGTTATGGCCTTTTCTACGTTCTTCTCAAGCCAATGAGAAGAGCGAATGGTCAACCTAGGGATTAGCATCTTCTCTAAGTGCTTCCTTGGTTGTCATGTGTTGTTGGTCTCCACCCTTTGCACCGTCCTCCAGTAGTGTAGAATTGCTCTTCATTGTACATTACAATATGAGAGAAACCTCAAGTTACATTTGAGGGTAAACAAATTTTACAACCAGAATAATGAAGGTGAAAGGCACGACACGCAGGCCGTATTATGAATTACAACAAACACACACACATATCCAATCACATTGGGATTTTAGGCCATAACCATGCACCATGTCATATAACATTCAAAATATTAATGACTAAATAAAACTGTTTATTATGATCATAAGCAAAATATGAGCCGCAACGCCACGGCGGTCCCGCTACTGCCGTGTACTGCCTTGTTTCTTCTTCTCATCCATTTCTTCGTGTTTGCTACATAAGAGACTCACCCGTGACAGCGAGCACGGTCAGTGTGAGCCTCTTTTCTCCACTATTTGCTCCACCATCAATAGTACGTCATTTTGCTCTAAATTATATCCTGTTAAGCAAAATATACAAAAAGCAGATCTCCGAGCAAAAGAGTAGAAATATGCAATTATAAAAGAATAAGGTGTGACAAAGTGTAGCATATGAAATGAATCACAAGTAGATGAGCGTTAAAACAAGGCTGAAAATACTATATGATCTACGCTCATCTCATGCCTATCAAAAGGTCTCACCGGAAGGGCCTTAGTGAAAGGATTTGCCAAGTTATCTGCTGATGTAATCTTGGCGATAACAACTTCTCCTCGTTTTACGATGTCTCGTATTAGGTGGTACTTGTGCTCGATGTGTTTACTTGCCTTATGGGCTCGTGGTTCCTTCGAGTTTGCTAGTGCACCACTGTTATCACAATAAACTGTGATAGCTTTGGACAAACCAAGAATCACCTCTAAGTCCATTAAGAAGTTTTTGAGCCATACAGCTTCTTTAGCTGCATTAGAGGCTGCTATATACGCAGCTTCCATGGTAGAATCTAAAATGAATTCTACTTAACACTCCTCCATGTTATAGCTCCACCTCCCAAAGTAAACACATATCCTGAGGTAGATTTACTGCTATCCCTATCTGATTAGAAGTCAGAATCCGTGTAACCCACAGGAAGTAAATCATCTGCTTGGTAAACTAGCATATAATCTCTAGCCCTTCTCAGGTACTTTAATATATGCTTTACCTGAAGGTGCCTGGAATTCTGTCTTGTTTAATTTCAGCCAGACAAAAATTTTACAAGGACGAAACTTTTCCAAGCAACCGACATGTTCGATCAGACATGCGCTTGATTGACTAAGCAAGTGTTGGGATGTATACTATAAGCTCTGCTTTTGTATAAACATCTATTTTGCAATAATATTGAAATGAGAATCACCTTGGTCAGAATGTTTGCATTTCTTATGTAATACAGTTGTCCACTTAATTTATATTATAGATAGCATGATGTGTGGTGTCACACATAGAAGATCATGTTATCGGTTCCTTATAAAATATAAATAGTAGCTCACAACCAAGATGGATAGGGACAAACCATTGGAGTGGTTATAGTGTAATTGATATTATTTTATCTTGACTATTAAATTACACTAGTACACTTTGTGTGTATTGAGCAGGACCGTTTGAGATCGTTCGATTTATACTGACTATATAATCAAACTAGACCTCAATTATTATGGATGTGCATGCTCTTAATCCTGATATAATAACAAGTACATATACTTAGTATGTATTTCTTTAATTCATCAAAGGGTGAGATTTATCTCGTTAAATCAAAAGGCTCGATGAGTTCGGAGATAATGCTATGTATATGGTGTGTTGTTGATTATAGAAGGAAACTGTGTCCTAATATTTAGGCTTATAATGTCCCCTTGAGGAGCTTATAAGGATTATCATGTAAACCCTGCAGGTGGACTTAGTTCCGCATGATAATAAGGTTGAGTGGTACTACTCTTTGATTCAGAAGTTAATTAATTGAGTTGTCAGTAATTCAATTAATTGACGGACATACGATATCTTAAACACAGGGAGATTAATGAACTCATGGTAAGAAAGAGCCCATATTATAATATAGGATTGGTGCGGTAGTTCAATAATAACCCTTTAGTGGTATGAGTTATTATTGATGGACTTGAGTTGGGTATTCAGGGAGAACACAGGAAGCCCAAGCCCATCAGTAGGCTAAAATCAATTTCTCCTCTAGGTCCCTGCTGTAGCCTTTGGATAAAATCTCGAATCCACCTAAGAGAATTCTGTAAGAATTTTGGGTAGAAAATTCTATTAAGAATTTTTCTTGTGAAAAATTCTGTTAAGAATTTTTCTATGAAAAATTCTATTAAGAAATTCTGTTAAGAATTCTATTTCTTCCAAATCGTAAATAAAATTTTGATATAATTTTTTCTTAAAAATTTTGTTAAAATAACAAAACTTAATAAAGGAATTTTGTTAAGAAATTAACAAAATTTTATTAAGAGGTTTTGTTAAAAAAATAATAAAATTTAGTTAAGAAAATTTATTAAAAAAACTAACAAAATCTTATCAAGAGATTTTTTAGATTTTTTCTAACTAAATCTGGATAAGAAAAAATTTGTTAGATTCTTTCTAAATTTTCTAAGATGACATAGCTATAAAAGGGAAGGTTTGCAAGAGGGAAAGAACACATAAATCAATCCACTCCTCCTTGCTTCTTAGGGTCGGCAGCACCACCCTAAGGATCTCCCTCTCCCCTTTACTAAGGCCGGCGCACACCCCTCTCTCCCTCTTCTTCTTGATCTAGGGTCAGCTCCTCCTCTCTTGGTGGTGTTAGGGCGGGTGGTGAAGGAAGGATTCCTCCCCCTTTTGGTGCTAGGGCCAGCGGTAAAAGGAAGGGATCTCTTTCCCTTTTTCTAGGGCCAACGGTGGATATTCCTCCTTGGCCAAGACCGGCAACAAGAAGAAGAGAAGAAGGAAGATAACTAAAGA
>NC_133864.1:0-65536 GCF_044706935.1 Curcuma longa
ACTTGAAAGAGATGCATCGTATAACAAAGTGAACGACCTGCAATCCACCCGTAATAAAATTGCATCATAAGTATGCATCTATACATACATAGCTCATGTGAACGATCTACAATCACCAAAAATATCTCACATAAAAATACGTATAGACGACCTGCAATCCATCCTGTGAGATGCCTCACATAAGAATATAGGTGAACGACCTGCAATCCATCCATGTGAGAAAAATTTTATCTCAATTTAGTAGAAGTTTCTGCATGCGCAGAAAAACTCGAAAGCTCTTTATACACCATGGAGCAAAAACTCTCTCTATATATAATTAATTTCATGTCGTTTATAACTAATAGCACTGAAGTGCTATGGCACGACAGTTATATTCACTCCGTTATTACTTTGGTTGAGAAGTTATATAACTTCTTATGAGCATTTAACCACACTCTTTCTTGTGTGATTTTATTTCTTGTTTCAGTTATAAGAACTGTATAAATTTATTTATGAGATTCAACTACTCTTTATTTTCTCATAATAATTTTGGATATCCGTTTTTAAGTTTTATCATTAAAACAATAACTAATCGGATATAAAAAGGGACAAGCCCATGAGGAGATCAAGCAAAATAATAAACACATACTCTTTATTATTTCTAACAGATAACCTAAACTCATTATTTACTTGTTATTATTAACCTACAGGTCTTGCAATAAAATTTAACAATTGCAATAAAGAATTTAAATCTGCTTTCTATTCCAGCTTAAACTTTAAAACTTAATCAACATCAAACTCGTAAAGCATAAATTTATATGGTAAATGTTCTACTTTGTTATATCATGCTGAGAAGGCAGTTCAATATATCAAACTTGTCCTGCAGAAAAAAAACTATCCTATCTATGTGGAGATAGATTTTTGCAAGAGGATATGCTTGCTGGGGAAGAAACGAATAATTAATGAATAATTAATATATTTGATTCTGGAATGAAAACGAATGAGTTAATTCTAAATACACTTATAATAGAGACGAAATTAGAGACGGAATTTATTCCGTCTCTAAGGTTAGCGACGGAAATTATTAAGTTCTGTCTCTAAAGCAGCCTTAGCGACGGAAATTAATTTTCGTCTCTAATTAGAGACGGAAAATTTCATTCTGTCTCTAGTTAGAGACGGATAATTTTTATTTCCGTCTCTAACTAGAGACGGAATGAAATTATCCGTCTCTCATTAGAGACGGAATAAACTTCCGTCTCTAATTCGTCTCTAATGCCCTTTTTGTCCCGAGTCGATCCTTTTTTTTCTCTTCCCGTCGCAAAACCCTAAATCCCTATCCTTTTTCCCCGCGTCTGCTCCGGCTCTCCCCCGCGTGCTCTTTCCCGCTCGCACCGCGCCGCGTGCTCCGGCTCTCCCCCGCGTCTGCTCCGGCTCTCCCCCGCGTGCTCTCTCCCGCTCGCACCGCGCCGCCTGCTCCGGCTCTCCCCCGCGTGCTCGATCGGTTTGCTGCTCCCGCTCGCACCGCGCCGCCTGCTCCCCGCGTACGTGCTCGATCGGTTTGTTGCTCCCGCTCGCACCGCGCCGCCTGCTCCGGCTCTCCCCACGCGTGCTCCGGCTCGCACCGACGCCACTGACCCTTGCTCCGGCTCCCGCTCGGCATCTCCTCTCTTCGTCGGCTCCTTGCTCCGGCTGCTGCCATCACTGTTCTCTTTTGAGGTAACCGGTTTTGCACCTTAGTTTAGGGTTTTGATCAGTTTAGGGATTTTGATGAGTTTAGTGCTTTGATGAGTTTAGGGATTTTGATGAGTTTAGGGCTTTGATGAGTTTAGGGATTTTGATCAGTTTAGTTTTCAAAATTATCAGTTTAGGGTTTTGATTAACATTTATTATCCGACCTGATTGTTAGGGTTTTGATTAAAAATTTGTTAGCTGAACCTTAGGTTAGGGTTTTGATTAAAAATCCACAGCATTTCATTCGGATCTGAAATGATCCAATTTGATAATTATCAAATCTACTTGAAGAATGTTCAAACTTAATGGCATCCGTCAAAGATGCCTCGGTTCACAGGTGCACACTGTGGTTACTGCCCTAAGCATCAGATTCAAGCTAAGGATGAATTGTACTAATAAGCCACAATATATTGATTGACATAGTTGGAACCTAAGCATTAGAGGCGCATCAAAGGGCACACGATCAACAACTAGCGGAGATGAGGACATTGATCCAGAAAGGAGTTACCGCCACTCCCACCTGGTTGTACTCAATCGTTCGCAGACTTCCTAAAAATCAGGACCCTAATGCCCCTCATCAGTAGCTGCCTGGGAGGTAAGTTGAAGTTTTTACGTAAATTATAAAGTCATTGTATTCTTGTATCTTGTCATATGGTTCTGTATTTTTATGAATTAATGTTGTACTTTATAAATAGAATGCATGATCCTGTATACCCATGCACTTATCATCTCTGCTGCATCTGATATTTTGCCTTTTCTATGTTACTGCAGGTTTTTGTTGGACGCAACTGGAAATGTGTAAGTTCAGTTTGTTCAACCTTGATTTCTTTCCATCTTCATTTGCCTTTTCTATGATTTTCCCCAAAACTTACTATGAAATTGCACCATTATCGACCTACTGAAAACTCGAAGCATAGTTTAGTAGAGTGTAATGATCAGTAACTTCATTTTTCTATCACAAAGATATTTACTAGTTGACTCCTATCGAATCTGCAAAGATCCGAGAGTGCTGGACCCTTGCCATAAAAAATATCAACTTGCAATTCCTTGCTTTGTGTTTGTTCAAGAACCTTAGTAACCTCTTCTTGACCTTTAGCCTCTTCTTTGTTTTCATGGAAGGGCTTCCAATGCTGCTTCTTTTTATCAGCTATTATGCTCCATGTTGTTTCATTTTGTGGTTGTATACGGCTGGTGTTCCAATGTTGCTGCTCCTCTTCAGCAGCCTGTCCTTATTCAGTTCAGCTGGAAGACCTTTTAATATCTACGCCCTTTCCTACATCTTTTTCATGATGTGCTTATGGTGTGCTTGATCCTCCTCTTTTAAAAATATACTTGCTAACATATTTGGTTTGTTATTAATGAGCCCTTGCCGATACATACTTGCTAACTTATTTTGCTTTTCAAAAATATGCTATTGATACTCCATCTGGTTATTGATACTCCATCTGGTTATTTTTGTTTATTATGATTCTCTATATTGATACAATCTATATTGAAGATATGTGATATTGGTTTTACAGTTTGTGGTGAAAAGAAAAGCAGTTGGGATTTGGAGTTGCAAGGACTGCGGCAAGGTCAAGGCTGGTGATGCTTAGATATGTAATATTTTGGTAGCATTGTATTTAGACATATGATACAGTATTAAGTATTATGTATTGATGAAATTTGTATTACGATATCGGAATTTTGATATGTGAACCAGTGTCGTATTGTTCAAATTGTAAACAGTATTTTGATATGTGATGCAGAGTTTAGATATGTGATGCAGTGTTTATTTTAAATTTTAATTACGATATGTTATTATTCAGATTGTAAACAGGACTCTAAATATGATACAGGTAAAGAATTTTAAAAAATCATTAAAATCTAGCGACGGACTTTTAAAATTCCGTCTCTAAATAGAGACGGAATTTTAAATGTCCGTCTCTATTTAGAGACGGACTTTTAAATGTCCGTCGCTAAATAGAGACGGACTTTTAAATGTCCGTCGCTAGGTAGAGACGGCCTTTTAAAAATCGGTCTCTAAATAGAGACGAACTTTTAAAATTTCCGTCTCTAAATAGAGACGAACTTTTAAAATTAATTTCCGTCTCTAAATTTAGAGACGGAAATTAAATTCCGTCTCTAATTTTTTTGAGACGGAATTATAAAGTCCGTCGCTAATTAGCGACGGAAATATAAATTCCGTCGCTAAAGTGACGTCAGCGACCGAATTTTTCGCGTCGGCTTGTTTCCGTCTCTAATCCGTCGCTAATCTCGATTAGAGACGGATTAGCGACGGAATTAGTCCGTCGCTAATACGTAGATTTTTTGTAGTGTCTCACTAGCTAGAGACATTGAATGTTGAGAGTTAAACGTGGATGCTAGTTAAAGGTAGCTAGTTCATTAGAGTGACCTGTCATGAGACTTCATGTGGTTCCTTTTTATGTCAATGAAGTTCTCATTGCAGCTTAAGTGCGAATTTCCTTTGACTTGCGGTATTCAAGTCACCTTGGCCGCAGAAGTTTATATTTTAACATCTTAAGTAAGCATCTCCAAGGATGTGTGGATCCGAGATGATTGGGTATAAATTGAAGTGCCCGAAGGTGTTTGAATAGGCCACAGATGATTCACCGCTCTTTATAAAAAAGACGTATATCCTACGGCCACTTATTTGGATTATTACTGAAAGTCTTTGGCCAAAGCAAACACAAGAATGTGGTATTCTTGAACACGTGTACGAGTAACTAGAATCCGCAAAACAAAGAAGCAAGTTTGGGCTAGATGTGACATAGTCAGCCTGTAACGCCCGCCCTTACGTGGGCCTAGACGGACGCTACAGTTTGTCTTTTTCATTCATTCATAAAGAGACCACATACGAAACTCCTTAAAACTTTACAGCGGAACATAAAACATACAATCATGGCAAGGAATTTCATATGTGATATACAAATCTTATGGTGCATGTATTGTCTAGATATTAAGTTCAATCATAGCATGTCATTCTTAAATCAAACATTTAGACTCTTAAACATGCAAGTATAAAATTCATATTCAATGTTTTGCCAGGAACTCTGCCAAGTCACCACCACACACATCTTTATCAGCCTCTTTCCTGCTGCTTCCCTTTGTTCAGTGACTACTATTTGGATCTGCAACATAAGAAAGAAATCTATAAGCACAAGGCTTAGTAAGTTCCTTTCCTACTCACAAAACCATTCGTCACATCACATTCATATAGCATAAGCAAACATAAGCATAAGCATAGAAGCACATTAACTTTGCATAAAGCGCATAACATTCTTTTATCTTAGCAATCATTCATATGCATACAAACATAATGCAGATGCCTTTAAAAACTTATTATCATAATAGATCAACATAATCATCATCATCATTGTTTGGGGTCCCCGGCTTGTACCCATTCATTCATCATTTTGCGCGCATCCCTAATCGATCCGAGGTAGCAAATCTCGAACCCATTAGGGAACTAGGTCTTCACCCGTCCTTCGACCTTAGGTCTTCACCCGTACTTCAACCTAGGGGCGTATTGGAGCCCATCCCTTGGATCCCCTTCACTTACGTACTTCAGGGTCCGGTACAAGCCATGCATTAAAGTAAAATAATGATGTACATGCTTTCTTTTCATTTTCATCATGAATGTTCCTTATCATTTCTTCATCATTTCATGCATGAACATTCAAGCATCATTTCATTACATTTCATATAGCATGATACATCATAACATAATCTCATTATTAAGCCTTGGCATGAGACATCACATAACATCAACCTGGTTAACATCGGTGACACCTTTATTCAACCAACACCTTAATTTCATACGGTTGGTCAAAACTTATTGGTTTCCTTTACCATGTTGCATCACTCATTCCATTTAACATTTACCCATGTTTAGCTACAACTAACCATGGTTAACTTTAATTGAAACCCTAACCCAGCTAAACCCTAATTCCCTAAGGTTAGCCGAATTCCTTTAAGGTTTCTTAGACTCTTAGTCTAAACCATAAGCCTTCTTACATTATATCATCATAATTCATCATTAACTAGGGTTTGTAACTATGGTTGAGTTTAAAACCCAACTCTTCCCTAGTTGTCATCATATGGCCGAAACCTAACTATAGGCAAACCTAGGTTAAGGTTTAACCACATAGCCCTAAACCATCATGATAAACCATAAATCAATACATGAAACCTTAGTTAGGTTTATAGCATAAATCAAACCCTAAACTTCATGTTGGCCGAATCTTTAAGGGCATGGAAACATGGTTTAAAGCATGATAAAACATCTCATAACTCATGCAACCATTTCTATATTAAATCATAACTTGAAGCCCTAAGTTTCTTGTATGGCCGAACCCTAACCATTATGAAACCCTTGGTTAAAGTTGGCTTCTAGTTCTAACCACATGGAACTTTAAATCATGGAAAGAATCATCACATAGCATTTGATATCATTGGTTAGGTTTAAACATCATTCAAACCTTAAAACCATACTTTGGCCGAATCTTTAAAACATTAAAGCATGGGTTTCATTTAACCACATGCAACCCTACACCATCATAAGAAATCATTACATAACATTTGATATCATTGATTAGATTCAAAACATAACCCAAAGCCTTAACCTATTCTTGGCCGAATCATATAAGCATGCAAAACATGAGTTAGGTTTAACCACATGAACTCTAAATCATCATAAAAGTTCATCAAACACATAGGAGGCCATGGGTTAGGTTTAAATCACCACCTAAGGCCTAAATCCTTGCTTGGCCGAAAACCCTAAAACATGCCAATCCTTGGTTAGATCTAATCACATGGAACCCTAGATCATGATAAGAAATCATCAAGTATTCTTTAGACCCTTTAGATAGGTTTAAAAACCCTTTTTGTCTAGGTTTGGCCGAATACTTCATAGCATGAAATCCTAGGTTTTTAACCACATGGAAACTTGAATCATCATAAGGCATCATTATATAGAAATTTCTATCATTAGTTGAGATTAAAACATTCTTTAAGCCCTAGATCATGCCTTGGCCGAAACCTATCAACAAGGTTTCTTCATGATTCTTTTAACACATCACATAATAAAGCATAAACTTCCATAGATCAACAACTTAGAACAATTATATTGCAAGTGAGGGGAGACTTACATAGGTTCTTAGATTCCTTCTTATACCCTAACAAGAGTAGATGAAGCCCTTTACTTATGATCTCCTTGTTCTTCTCCTTGTTCTCCCTAAAGCCTCCAAGCCCTTCCTAGATCCCTTGCCTTGTGAGCTTTGTGGAGGAAGAAAAGCCTTCAAGACCTTTCGGCCAAAAGAAGAACAAGAGAGGGAGGAGGGAGAGGTTTCGGTGAGGAGAGAAAGAGAAGTAAAGAGGAGTTATGAAAATAAATTTTGACAACTCCATTCACCTCTTATACTAATGAAGGGGTGTGTCCCTTCAACTTTCCTTGGTGTCCTTCCATATGCCTTTAACCTTAAGTAGCATTTCCCCTATCATTTTCATAACAAAACTTGCTAGACCTTGTGGTTACCTCATGCTTCTCCTAGGCTTGCCACTTTCCTTGAGGTCCAAGGTTCAATCCTTGGCACCTCCATTTTTTTTTCTTTTTATTTTAGGCAAAGCCCACATGAGATAAGCCCATTAAAGTTATCAATTCCTTAAGGCCCATTTTCATTTCTTTTTGTCATTGGCTAGCCCACATAAGAGAGAAGCCCATTATGAAAAACATTAAACCCATAGAGCCCATTAGGATAAATCCTACTAATGGTCCATTAAGGGTAGGAGCCTATTTAATATTAAGGCTCATTTAGTATTTCTACTAAATTTTCTCTAAGCGATCATTCATTAATATCAAAGAATTATTGAAGGAAAATTACGGGTGTTACATTTGCGGCTCCTCACTCTTGCGGTCACCTACATGGCTCGCACAACAACCTGTGTGGCTTACACATCAATCCACATGGAGATCCTTTTTCATCAATTATATAAGATTGAGTGATGATAAGTAAAGACATAATTTTCTTCTCGTGGATAAAAGTCACTCTTCTCTCTTGAGTTGCTTAACTTCTTCTTTCTAGTGCATACATCAAAGGGCACTCTTTGACTCATAGGAGATCAAGATTTGATCAATCGGATGACGGTTGCAACCGTGGGCTCAAGGAGAAAGGGGGAGGAGCAGCCCAAGCATGCTAAGGAGGACACCATCAAATTGACGTCGTCTATGGGGAGAGATATAAAAAAAGTTATTATGGTCAGTGCACAGAGTACAACGGTTGAGCATCATTCCAAAAAATCAGAAGAGCAACACCAGCCTTCTTTGCCGACCGTCATCGAAATAGTAAGAGGCCCGATTTCATGGGAGTGGATCTTGCGAATGGTCACTACAATGGTTGGAAAGGCCTTGCGACAAGGCCGAGTCACTCCTGCTACTAAAGGGGAGGAGGTAGTGGCTCCGCCAAAAAAGTACGACAGTTGAGCCCTCTACGTAGAGCTCAAGAGAGGTCACTTCGACTTATCACGCAAACAAATGACCAACAAGCCCTTGCCGCTACTAGCAAAGAGTGGTAAGCGTCATTCTCGAATGACATATTGAAGGAAGAATTACATCAGCACTTCTACCCCACCTCACATCAATGAATATAATGGCACTATCGACCCAAAAGAACACTTGTGTCATTTTGAGAATGCAATCATACTACATTAATATTCCGAGGGAGTTAAATGTCGTGTCTTTCTTACAACTCTAATTGACCCCACTCAACAGTGGTTCAACACACTATTACCTGGGTGGGTATACTGTTGGGTTTCGGTATGCATAATTTAAAATTTTATATTTTACTAAATATGCAACGAAAGAGTAATAAACAATTTTATCACTAACTACACATAAAACCCATCCAAGGAAAAGCACGCCTGCAAATATAATTGTAAATAAAACATAAACATATTACCTTTTGGATGATATGAAACGGAAACGACATCAAATAGCAACCTTAAGCAAGGCTGCCTCTACTCGTATTCACATCGAGATCTCCTCGAGACAACTTTCCTGAGTCATGTGTTGTGTCTTCGCTTCGAACTAGTCAAAGGGGAGAGAGAAGCAATCTGAGAAAGGACCTACGGTTCATTCCGTATTCGGTGACTCGAAGCAACCCAGTGATACAAATCAGATTGAATAGAGGGGATCATACCACCATTCAAAGGTCATATGGTTTGTTTTTGGTGGAGAAACAATCGTTGCTTCTCCTCATATTCCTTGCTTCCGCTGTTGGTTGTAGCTTCCTTTGACTCTGGAATGGATGACCTTGGGAGATACTGATTCTAGGAGGTTTAAGGACCAATGGTGAGCTTTGAAAGACCCTCAATGGCCGGCAGCAACAAACAACTTCAACCAAGGTGGGCGGTGCCAACTTGAGAAGAGGAGGTTTGCTTTTGCTTGGGTGGCAATTCAAGGAGGAAGAGGAGGAGAGGGGTCACGATTTTAAAACCCAATAATTATGTTTTAATCTTATGTAAATAACTCTTCATCAGAATTGTATTTATAGATCTCCAACAGATTTGGTTTTGTAACCAAAAATTCATATCCATTAATCCAAACTCCAAAGTGTTAGCCTTAAGTTTGGTAAATCAAATCGCGTTGGTTTAAAATCAAATTGACTGACCTAATTTTGTTTATAATTAAATCAAAGAGGGTCCACTTTGTCTTCAAAAGACATGATCCATTCATACTTCCTTTCCAGCAAAATATCTTTCATGTTTGTCCTTCG
Source organism: Curcuma longa (assembly GCF_044706935.1). NCBI lineage: Eukaryota > Viridiplantae > Streptophyta > Magnoliopsida > Zingiberales > Zingiberaceae > Curcuma > Curcuma longa. The sequence continues at coordinate 9,483 of NC_133864.1, forward strand.
TCTAGTCCGACTAGACTCAATCTTGTTGGTGCAATCTTGCTCCAAGTGACTTGGATTTTAATGTTTGGCTAAAATGAGTTTAAGTTAGGCAATGTTGTTGATCTAACTTATGTGAATTGAGTTTATAGGAAAGTTCAGATTAGAAGACTTGGCAAATGGTGAAATCCCGGAGACACGACCTCTTGGCAAAGGGAGACTTAGCACGACGAAGCTGATGGAAACATCTCAAGCAAGTGCAAGGAAGGGCACGAGGTTTGTGGAAGACGTTTTGTAACACCCGGATTAATTTCCTCTATTTTAGGATTTTTAATTAGAATAAAGGTCCTTTAGTTAAATGATAGAAGGGAGTTTGATAAAATAAAAGGGATGAAAAGATTCGTCTTTGCAAGACGAATCCAACAAAATTTGTTTAGGTCAATTTGGAAGTCGTTTGATGGCCGAACCAAGCGAACCAAAAATTTAATCCGGTTCGATTTGAGAAATTTGACCCAGTTTAAACGGAAATTCTTAATCCCGAATTTAGGAGTACTGTGTACTCCTTTTTTTATTTCCGCCCGCCGCTTCCTCTCCGCGCGACCCGCGCCCCTACCGAGCCGCGTCCGCCGCGTGGACTGCGTCCGCCGCCGCCCGCTTCCGCCGCGCGGAAACCTCGGAACGGACCGAGGAAGGAGGCTTTAAAAAGCCAACCGGGTAAACCCTAGCCACCAGCTGCCTCCTCCTGTTCAGCCCGACGGCGCCGCCTCTGCAGGGAGACGCCGCCCGGCCAGCCGACCTCTGCCGGAAGCACACCGACGCCGCCGTCTCCCCTCTTCTTCCTCTTCCACCGAAGCAGCACAGGCTCCTAAGCTCCCATCGAAGTCTCTTTTGCCGCCTCCCTTAACTGCCGAAGTTGCCCCTTCTTGTTCTTGTTCTGTCCACTTCCAAGTAAGATTACTCTACTACTCCGTCAAGTTGGAGAGCAAGCCGGCGGAGGACCCTCTGTTTCTCTAGATCACCGGCGGCCCTAGGTACTCTGCCTTCAGCGCCTTGATCTTCGAGATCGGCCCCTGAAATTGGTGACAGCCGAGTACGACGGGAGTTTGCTGAGCTTGGTGTACAATCCCAATTCCTAGACCAAGGTGACTTCATCTTCTTCTTGTTCAGTAATTGAGGAAGAAGATTTAATTAGTAATTAATAATTTGATTAGTAAATTGTTAATTAGTTTAATTAATTAGTTAATTGATAGTTAACCAGATGATTAATTAAGCTAATTAGGGTGAGTTAGATTAATTAAGATTATTAGATGATTAGTTGATTAGCTAATTAATTTAAGATTTATTAATTGGTTAATTAGATTATGGTTAGTTAATTAATTATGGCTGATTTGATTAAATAAATAATATTTGATCAAGAGAATTAATCTAGTTAATTAGAGTAATGAGAAGTGATTTGTGTTAGGATTAACTCTTGACCGGTTAAGTAATTAGATTAGATTAAAGATAGTTATGATTTTTCTAGGTCGTGTGAAGAAGGCGCTAGAGCACCTCGGAGAAAGTCTCCGATTTCACAAACCGTAACATTTAAAACCTAGTGAGCAGACAAGGTAAGTACATATCTCACCTGCAGTATGAGTAGTTTCGTTATTATCTTTATTCTTTTCATAGTATGATTTTATAGAGCATGCATAAATTATTCTTTCCATGACATCATTTTATGTTAAAGCATGTGTAAATTGTTTCTTTCTAAATTGCATGATATAAGAAGTATAAGAAAAATATTTTACTTTAAGAGGCGGGTATCGGGCCAAAGGTTCGCCCATAATGAATTTCGGGCCAAAGGTTCGCCCATAAGGAAAGGAATTCCAGGCCAAAGGTCGCCTAATAAGATAAGTCCTCTGGTAGCATTCGGTGGCTAGCTACCCCGAGTCTATCAGAGATGCGCGTATTGATACTCCGCCAGGGCCCATAAGTATGTTTAAGTATGTTTACTTATTTCCTGTTTAATTACGAAAGAATGCATGAAATGATTTTCGTTGTTTTGTGAGATTAGGTATGTACTTACTAAGCGTTGCTTATAGTTTGCATTTCTCATATTGCAGATAAATAAAAGGAAAAGTTTTAGGAAAGAGGAGGCAGCTGGAAAGGTGTTCGATGTGTGGTGTTGGCGGAACCGCGGAATAAGATCCAGGATTAAGAATTAAATAAATATTTATTTCATGTCCAAGAATTTATATTTATTTCTTTGCTTCCGCTTGTTAAACAAAAAAGAATATTTTAATTGAGTTATGTTATTTAATAAGTAAAAGTTAAGGAAAATTTAAAGTACGTAACGTCTCCCTTATATGTAGAAAGGGGGGGATGTTACACGTTTGAAGGCTTGCATCAAAACTAAGGGCTAAAGAAGAAGCTGAAAGGGGAATTTCAGCTTGATCAGTCGACTAACACTATTCATGCAGTCGACTAATGGTTGATCAGAAGCACACACAGGGGTTTCAGCTTGATCAGTCGACTGGCACTGTTCATCAGTTGACTGATGCTCGAGCAGAAAATTTGGTCGACTCGATCAGTCAACTAGTGTTGGAGCAGTCGATTGGTAAACTACCATTGGTCGCCAGCTGACTAATTAAATGCAAATTAAAGAGTCGTTAAAGCCTATCAGTCGATTGGCCCTTGGAGCAGTCGACTGATGTACAGAAATACATAAAAATAGTGTTCGATGTCGAAGAAAAAGAACAATTCATTTTTCATCTTTCTGGCACAACTCTTAATCTGTAATCTCTCTTTCTTCTTCCTCAAACTTCACTTATATTATTTGAAAGGAAGAGGATGATTCTGTGAGGGTTTCTCCGCTTTCAAAGTATTCTTTGAAAAGAAGGATTTTCATAGTGAAAAATGTCATCTATATGTGTGGATAATTGGATTAGTCACCTCGTAGAGGTGGATACCAAGTAAATAAACTGGATTAGCGATTGTGCTTTCTTTTCTATGTTTTATCTTTGCTTCCGCTAATAATTTTGTAGAAAAGTTTGAAGAATTGCTATTCACCCCTCTAGCAAGTGCATCGGTCCCAACAAGTGGTATCAGAGTGAGATTCTTTTCGAAAGAATCAACGTTCAACCGAGAAACACTCAATGGTGTTTCAAGAGGGATACAACACCGCACGACCTCCCTACTTCGAAGGTAATGATTTTGTCTATTGGAAAGGTAGGATGGAATACTATCTTATAAACGATATTGACAATTGGTTCAGTATTGTAGATGGATTTGAGAAACCGAGGGATACTTCTGGAGTGCCTCTTCCTACAAAAGATTGGTTTAAAGAAACATGCAAGAAGGCACAAGCAAATGTGAAAGCCACGACTAACTTGCAATGTGGACTTTTCAAAGAGCAACTAAGCAAGGTCGATCCATTCAATTCAACCAAGGAACTCTGGGAAAAGTTTATTAAACTCAATGAGGGCTCAAGCGAATCAAGACGAGCCAAGAGGGATCTCTTGATTGAACAACTCCAATCCTTCACGATGAAGCCAAACGAGATGGTGAGCCAGATGCACGGGTGGTTCAAGGAGATCGTGAACGGTCTCCACGTCATAGGTGAGAAAATCGACAACCGCGAACTAGTGAGATATGTACTTCAAGCATTCTCCCAAACCACTCTATGGGCATCGATGGTCGATGCTTATAAAGTGTCAAGGGATTTATCTAGTGTTAAATTAGATGAACTATTTTGTGAATTCGAATTACATGAACAAGCTAACTTGTCTACAAAAGAGAAAGGTATAGCTTTACTTGTAGAAAAGAAGGACAAGAAGAAAAAGAAGGAGAAGGAAGCCTCATCCGAGTCCGAGCAAGAATCCTCCGACAGTGATGAAGAAATGTCAGCTAGAGAGGTAGCACACTATGTTAAGAGGATGATGGGAAAGTCGAGGAGGTTCACTAGGAGAGACGTCAAGAAGATGTTCACACCACCGCGAGGTAAATCTCAAAGTTCTAACTATAATCCTAATGTGACTTGTTATGAATGCAACAAGAAGGGACACATCAAGCCGAATTGTCTGGAGCTAAAGAAGAAAGAAGATTCGAAAGAAAGAAAGAAGAAGGATAATAAGAAGAAGGAGGTGATGGTAGCTCAAGCCACTTGGGACACCTCAAGTAGTGACTCTTCAGACGATGAGGAGGAATTGTGCCACATCACCTGGCACATGGCGCTCATGGCACTAGAGAGTGACCACGACACCTTAAGTGAAGGCGAAGAATCGAGCGGTGACAAATCTTCCTCGAGTGAAGATGAGGTAATGGATAGTATTAAAGAAAAATTTCTTTATCGTACAATTGTCTTTCTTAAAAATGCATTAGAGAAATTTTTGTCCAGCAAGAATTCAACAGAACAGAATTTCAGGTTCCCATCAATGGTATCAGAGTATTAGTTAGGGCTCTGTGTGTTTGGTTTCAGTTTATTTTATGCATGATTCATACATAAATTTAGGCAGGATAATAGTAGGAATTGCAAATAGATTAACTCTGTGGTTGCAGGATTCCTAGATCCAACTATTATGGCCTAAATCGTGATATGTATGTATTGTATGTTGTGTGTTGTGCATGTATGTGTGATTGGAACCCTCGGACATGTCGAGGTTATTATGCATTATTGTAATAATGATTAAGCACAGCGAGATGCTGTATAGTTTTATTTACTGTTCAATCTAGAAAAGATGTAAACTCCTTCGTGGAGTATAGGATTGATAGATGTAAATATTTTAATTTACTGTTCGATCTAGATTACATGTAAACTCCTTCGTGGGGTGTAGGATCGATGGATGTAAATTTTATTTTATGTTGTTGTGACTTTCTTTTGCATGGTGATGACTAGAGGCGCAGTAAAGAAGGAAGCAAGATAGACGCAACTACATCCACAGGTGGCATATTGAAGAACGACGGATTCTGAAAAGGCCATAATAGTTAGAAATTTAATTTTTTATATTTATTGCCTTTATTGCTATTTTATATGCTATGCTCTGATAAACGTGCTTCATATGCTATAATATGGATGCATATTATGCTATACTCTGATAAGCGTGCTTATATGCTATTATATGGATGCATGTTATGCTATGCTTTTATTTCATGCTTTATATGTTATTATATGGATGCATGCTTGATAGGAAATTATGTATGCATAACTTAATGGATTCCTAAATTGGTTTTGTCTAAGAAAGTGGTCGTTGCTCCGATAACCAAGAAGGCCCCTGTGCCTCACCACGGCCTGGAAATCGATTTTTGAATTATTATATATGCGTGCATAATTAAAATTTCTTAATTCAAATAACTAAGTGGGAGAGGAAATTATTTATTTAATCATGTGGTCTCTATTACTGGTTTAATAGTGATGCAATTCAAACTTGTGTATTGGCTCTAAGTGCCTTCCTCTATATCAGATGAGTTCATTTTGTATATCACTACATCAAACTTCCTTTATGGATGATTATAGGAAGTTATTTAAGAGCATATGATCTTCTCCATCTGAAGGGGCACAATCCTAAATAATGGACTAGTATCAAGTAATGGTGCACACATAGACACATTTAATAGTATCCTCTCCATCGGAGTCACTGCTATTTAACTGTGCGATCGAAGTAAACCAACTATTAATTTTATCTATCTTAGAGATAATAAAATTAATAGGTAAAAATTAATTATTTTCTTTCTAAATTTTCTTAGATGGCTAAGCTATATAAAGAGGGGATAGGGAGAGGCAAAAAGATCAATCTTTCCCTTTAAAATCTCCTCCTCTCCCTTTTGTAGCCGCCCACCCTCTTGAAGTTCTTCTTCTTGTTTTAGGGTTGGCGCCCCTTAGGAAGTTTATTCTTCTTGTGCTAGGGCCGGCGCCCCTCCATCTTCTCCCTTCTTTCCTTGCTAGGGCCGACGCCCAAGTGAAGAGGAAGAAGAAAGTGAAAAGGAAGAGAAAGAAGAAAGGGTGGTTCTTTTTCTCTTTGGCCGACTCCCTCTAATTCTTTTCCTTCTCCTAGATTTAGGTGGCGCCACCTTGAAAGGATTCTTTCCTTTGATAGGGCCGGCGCCCAAAGAAGAGAGGAGAGGATAGGAAGAGAAGAAGAGAAAGAAGAAAAGAAGAAGAAGAAGAAGGAGATAGCTTCTCCCTTGAGTTCTTGCCATCGGATTGGAAGAAAGGAATAGAAGGAATTTGGTGGAGTCATCTTGGTAGATTGTTGCCCACACAACGTCCAAGAAGAGGAGAGGAATACAACAGAAGATCAAGAGGTCTTCGGGTATGTACAATCATCTACACAACTTACAAAGAAAAAAAGGTACAACTACTTTATTCCACCGCATAATTATTTTATTTTTCTTTGTATGGATCCTGAATACAAACACAAGAGCCCAATGATCTTAATGCATTAATCAAGCACCTAGTTGATCGAATATGAGGGCTACTTGATAAGATTCCATTTCTAAAAAATTTTTGTCCGGCAAGAATTCAACGGAACGGAATTCCAAGACTCCCATCACAACTAACATAACTGAGAACCTATTAATTCACATACACTCAAGTTTTCCTAAATGACTTAAAATAAGTTTGAGAATTTGATTCTCAGTTCGAGAGAAAGATAGTTTAGTTGGACCAGATAAAGGTCATAATAATATACTTCGTCTTACAAAGACAAAATGAACCAAATTAGTTTGATTCCTAATGGAAAACATTTTGGCAAAATGAAAGCAATGATGGGCTTCATCTTGAGAAGAAGAAATGAACAAAATTAGTTTGGTTCAAATTGAAGGTGTTTTGGTTATTGAACCAAACAATTTAGTTTTCAACCAAATTGAACCAACTTAGTTTGGTTTGAACCAAACTCAAGTTAATCGGTATATGGGTTCTAGTTGGGATTTTAGATTGGACCCAAAATCCAATAAGATATTGTATAAAATATAATATCAAAAGGAATGAACAGTTGGTATTAAACCCTAATGGTTAGAATCGATTACAACCATTCAAGCCTTAAAATCCATTAAACTCGGTTTGGTATTTGCTATAGTACCCAATCCTAAATCTGGTCTGGTTCTTTTCTTTATCCTTTCTCCCAAGTTTTTCCCCGCTTGACCCGGCATGTGAGAATTGTGACTTCCTTGTGATTCTATTTCTATCGACGATGCGGTCGAGATTCTCCTCACAATCCCGTGTTCGTCGACGATAAAATCGCGAGGAGTGCACTTTAAGATCAAGATGGTCGCGTAGGAGAGAGGGATTGGAGAAACCCTAGCTGCCCCTGTTCTTCTTCATCTGTGAGAAGGAATCAAGCGCCGACCTTCCTTTCAGTTTCTCCCCGGTGAACAGAACCCTAGCAGCACTACCTCCTTCATGTAGAGATTGGAATCCCTAATCATGACGTCGCCCGATCAGCCTCCTTCAGTGATGAACCACAATTGCACCGATTCTCCTTCTCTCAAAATTGTGTTTCTTTGGTGTTGTTGATTGCGAGTAGAGTGCGCGAAAATAGAAAGGAGGGAGATCAAAAACCCTAATCGACTGAACTGGTCTCGCATCGTGTAAAGCCTCCCAAAATTGTGATTGCTCTATGGTGCACTGCCCTCCCCGATTGTGATTTTCACTCGAGTGCCCTGGTCAGCTTCTCTCGTGGTCGACTGAACAAATTGGAATCCCAATTGTGTGTCGTCTCTAAGCAATGATGCCCGACCGCGTTTAAGGAAATCCAATGCTGATGATCTCTTTTCTTAGAATCGTGATTTTCCTCTGGTTGACGAGGATTGTGTGCCGCTAAAGAAAGGGGAAAGGTTCTTGATGTCTGTTTTCCCAATCGGGCTTCCTATGAGGCAGCTCTCTCATTGTTCGGCCCTTTCCCTTTGAGACTCTCCTAGAGTTGTGGTGAAGGACTGTAGGCATTGGATGCCGACGGTTGGTGCCCTTTGTGCCACCAATCAGAGTTACAATGGAAAGGTTTATCTGGTTCCACTTGCTACCAGCGTATCCTCGATGGATAAAAATCATTTCTAGCTACTTGAAGATGTTGGCAGAGCACCGGGTTGCTACCAGAGTGTTGGAGTCGTCGAAAATCAGGGTCTGCTACTAGCATTTTGCTATCAAGGTTTGCCTCCGGGAGCATGTGAAGTGATTAGAGAATGTTTCATCTTCATTAGAAAGGTTCTGACTGTTTGCCATAAACCGATGGTCAAAGGTTGACCACCGAAAACTACACCGAGAATACGATTATCGGTGATAGTTAGAAAATCCTAAAAAATATTCGCGACAAGTGTTGTTGCAGGTTTCCGATATTAGAATTTTCTCTCGAATTGATCGTTGTTGATCATTGACTAGTACTAAAGACGATAATGCGACTCGTGGCTTTGAAAATCGTCCAGACAAGAGCTTGGCGTGGATCACCGGTAGAGGTGGAGTTTTGATAGGGTCGTTCGATTGATGTCAATTCCATTCCATGATATCTGGTAGGTATGCTTAGAATAAATTGTTATTTAGTAAAAAATTTTAAATTCTAGTTATGCCATGTACCTGTTATATCCTGCATGCGTATGTTGTGAGTGTTGTAATAATTAAGTTTAATTATTATATTTTCTTTCGTTGCGCACGTTTGTGAAACGTATAAATACGCACAACGCATCGGGTTGATTCCAACAGATACGAGTAGAGGCAACCTTGCTCAAGGTTGCTAGTTGATGTCATTTTCACTTCGTGTCATCCAAAAGATATAAATTATTATGTTTTTATATATGATTATGTTTGCATGCATGTGTATCCTTATGTGATTATTATGCGTAGATAGTAATAAAATATTTATTACGCTTCCGTTGCATGTTTAGTTAAATATACATTTTAAAATACGCATATCGAAAATCCAACACCGTCGTCTTCCAAGAGGGGCCAACTACCAACTTCCCTCCTATCACCGGCCAGCCGCCTTCCCCAGCGAACCAGCCACCAGTTGCTAAGGAGCTATAGTCAGTGGTCAAAGCAAGGAGAAGTTGTTCCGTCGCAAGGTACTTTTTCTTCAACCCTTGGCTATTGTTTCGGTGAGCAATTATTATTGTCAAAACTCTGATGCCATCAGGCTTGTTGCCCTGTGACTTAATTGCCTCCATTCAGCTCGATTCGTATCGTTGGGTTGCCTTGAGCCGCCAGATACTGAATCGAACCGTGGGTTCTATATCGAATTGCTTTATCTCCTTCCTTCGAATAGTATTGAAATGGAGACACGACACGTGACTTAATGAAGTCATCTCGCGGAGCTCTCGGCGTGGATACAAGTAGAGACAACTTTTCTAAAGATTGCTAGTTGATGTCATTTTCGTTTCATATCATCTAACATGTATTATTTATTTATACCATCTATTTTATGATTATGTCTGCATGTATGTGTATCTTTATATGATTTTTATTGCGCGTGTTGTAATAATATAGATTATTTTGCTTTTATTTTTTGCTTAGTGAAATAAAATTTTAAAAACGTGCATAAAAAAAATCTAACAGTTGAGACCATTGGAAAAGAGGGTAAAACATCCATTCTCTTTTTCTTTCATCCTGTAGGTGAGCCAAATTGATTAACTATTACTTTTAGATGACATTCACAATAAAATGGAGGATTACTTTTTTGAAGATTGTTTGACACTATATTAAACGAAATTTAACTAAAAATATAGATGTAGATTTTATTATAGGTGAATTTTATATTTCAAAATCTCGTAGGGCACAACTTTGTTAAATAATATAATATAATAACTTTTTGTTTTATATATATATAATTTATTATATTTATGATAATAATATATAATTTATTACATTAAGTTCAAATTAGCAGTGCAAATGAATTGAATTAAGCCGAATAATATAAAAATATTAATATTTGAGTTTGAGCTTGAAAATATATATGATATTTGAATTCAATTCGAAGCTTAAAAATATAAATTATTCTAGTGGCAACTTGGTTTGAAATAAAATTTGAGCCCGAGTTTTATTAGAATTGTTCGAACTTTGATTCAACCAGAATTGAATTATAACTTGAAATGATTTAAATTCAAGTTCACTTTAAATTATTTGAACCTTACTTGGAGCATATTTAAAATAAAATTATAAAATAACTAAAGTTCAATTCAAGTATGGTTTGCGAGCAACTCGTGAACAATCAAATAAAATATTATTGATTCGAATTCGACTTAAAAAAATTATCGAACATGTTCGAGTTCAGCTTGAATTTGATAATTTTGAATACGAGTCAAATATTTTTGAACTGGTTCGAAAAGCTCATGATCAGGCTTGATTTATTTGCACCTCTAGTTCAAATCTCTCCTAATTCTAATTCCTAGATCCACCCTTGACTATTAGTAGTAGAAAAAACACACAAACAAAAGAAATATAAAATGAAAAGTCGATAATACAAAATAACAGATGCAATTTCTTATTGTATGTCGATGTTCCTCACTTTTTTCTACACTTCTTTCTTTGAACAATCAACATATTTAATGTTGAAGGTAGAGTTGGCTGAAGACAACATCTAAAATGCTCTTCTCCATAGTGGTCAATTATAATTTTTTGATTTATCTTCTTACAGATAGTCGTGAGATCGATCATGTGAGATCGCTGGATGATAGATTTTACTTTTTACTATAATAGATTAGAAATTTTGAAATATAGAACACCCAACTTCACAATCGTAGTTGTCAAACATGTTTTGAATAAAGCCTTTGATGTTTGGTTTCTTTGGGATGTCTAGAACCTATGTAAAGGTACTTTTATTTATCAACTCTTTTGGTCATTTGGTTGGTTGTACTGATGGTATAAAAGATTTAAATTCATAATAGTTACTTGTGTATTGCATTTTCTTACTATATGCATAGAAGATAACACTTTTATAATCAAAACTTACATGTCTCCAAAGTTTGAAGTAGCAGACATCGGACCGATCGTCGGCCCCACGACCATCTATGAGGAGGTAAATCGAGAAAGTGCAGTTGGTTACGACGCAGGAGGGTGGATTCCACCTTTATTGCAGAAAGAAGTAGCAGACATCATTCAATTATACAAAATAAATACTTCATTTCTTAATCAGATGTTAATTTTGAATACTATTTTTTTTTTACAATTTTAATTTTAAAAGTGACCGATTCAATCTAATAAAAAATTTTCATCGTAATAAATTTTAAAATATAAGTCAATAATTTTTAAAATATAAGTGATAGTCAGTGGTCTTACTGGTTGAGACGAATTTTGAAATGAGCTGAATTGGAGCAAATTTGAAACAACATGGAAATGATCTAAGTTGGAAAATCAATTTTTGAAAGCTTTAGTTTTGGTTTTCAACCTAATGATGTTTCTTGAAGCACCTGATTCGTTTTTAGTTAACTGACAGTTCAATTTTCATACATTTAAATTTTAGAGGACTAACTTAGATATTAAAAATAGAATGAGATCCCTCTTCGAAGATTTCTAAAACGTATAAAATTTTAGTATGATAATAATTATATAGAATTATTATAGACTTAAATCACATTCATAAATTATAATTTATAGATATAATATAATAGATTTAAAAAAAAAAAATATTAGTAAAACTTGTAATGGTAGAAAAAGACTACTATGAAGGCCCTGCGCGACGCGTCCTTTTCTCCTCCACTACACACCACTCGTGCTATATCCCTCCTCGCTCTCTCCCTCTTTCTCCGCCCCCGCGCTCACAATCGGCTGAAGACGAAGCATCAAATGAGCCCGATGTGATTTCCTGCCCAAATTTAACCTAATCATGGAGGAAATCTTCCCCTTCTGTTCCTGCCGCTCCCTCCGCCAGGTTCCCCCAATTGCACCACCCCTTCTCTCACGAAGCCCCCCGCTCGATCGCTGCCGTCGCCTCATGGCATGCGCCCATCTTTCCAAGAACACTCCCATCCCCCTTCCTGAGAAGCCTCCGCGAATATCCCCACCCTTCCCTGTTCTACGCCTCGCATCCAACCCCTCCCCGGCCGCTGTCTTCCACGACAAGTTACTCTTCCTCGACTCTGTCGGCATCGACCTCTTCCAAGCCTCCTCCTCCCATCCAGCCCTCGCCGCTGCTTCCCTCTATGACCTCCGCGCCTCTGTGCACTTCCTCCGCTCCCTCGGCCTCTCCGCCCCAGAGCTCCGCCGCGCCTGCGGCATGTGCCCCGAGATCCTCACTGCCTCCCCTTCCGACCTCGCCGCCGTCGTCTCTTTCCTCCTTTGCGAGGTTGGCGTCCAAGACCAGGACCTTCGCCGCGTTATCTTCCGGCGACCCCGCCTTCTAGTCTCTGACGTCGCCGGTCACCTCCGCCCCGCACTCTACTTCCTCCAGATGCTCGGCATCGCCCCCATCGCGCGCCACACCTCGCTGCTATCCTGCAGCGTCGAGGAGAAGTTTCTTCCCAGGCTCGACTTCCTCGAAGGCGTGGGCTTCTCGCCGCGGAACGCTCGGGCTATGGCCAGGAGGTTTCCGCAGCTCTTCTGCTACAGCATAGACGAGAATCTTAGGCCAAAGGTGGAGTTTTTGGTGTCGGAAATGCAGCGAGAGCTCCGGGAGCTGAGAGACTTTCCCCAATTCTTCTCTTTCAGTTTGCCCAACAGGATAAAACCGAGACATCGGACATGCAAGGAGAAGGGCGTGGTCTTCCCGCTGCCGGCATTGCTTAGACCAAGCAACGGGCAGTTCATGGCGCAATTGGAGGTACGAATTAGCTCTTCCCTTCCGTTGGAAAGGTCGCCCCTTTGGCGCACAAGTAGGGATGGTGGTCTATAACTTGTTTTTATCAAGAGTCATTGCAGATTGCACCTCATTCTGTTTCTTCGAATTGAATCGGACTATAAATTCACGAGAAAAATTTATCATTGTCAATATTGTCCTATTGTACAATGAGAAGTGTAAACTGCCTCTCTCCATGGATTTCGCGCGGATTCCTGTTGTGTTGTAGCCCTTGCTCTAATTGTCTCGCGCAGTCTCATGTTTGATGAAATGCCTAAGATATTCCTAAGTTGCAAGAGACCATGTTTATTTACTCAGCGATCCGATTCTGTTAATGACACGGCCTCTTTGTCTTAATGATTGGATGGAAAAATGGTACAATGCAGAACAATTTCACACGCGTCGAATGGGTTGAATCCAAGGGGGCGCAGTCCAACTGCTCACTGATCTACATAATTGACTGAATTGTCGTAATTCTACGTGCGCACTTGTGTGTCTGAGTTAGTCTTGATGCCATAACTTGTTCAATTTTAAGTACAAGAGAGGTTCTTATTTCACCCATTTTACTCATTCTTTTAGTACATCATCTTAACCAATCATTCTTCCTTAAAAATTATTCTAGGTATATTTCTAGAAACTTCTCATTATAAAAATATTTAAATATTTTATATGAGCATTTTGGATTATAATGGTAATTTACTAAATCACTTGAGTTTTACTTAATATCTAAATCATGTATCATAGTTTATATTTATCAAATCATATACTTTTTTAAAAAAATATCTCTTGATTCATTCGAACCACCAAAACACAAAATCTTGAAGAATGAGTTACGTTAAACTACTATTTATCTCTCTTAGAAAAAGTTATTTTCTATAAAAAAAAAACAACTCACAAAAGATTAAAAATATGAAGTAAATCAACTCTTAAAAATTATTAAAAGTATATTAAAATTATACTTAGATAGTTTCAAGAATACAATTGTTTTGATTTAGGTGTATCAAATTTAATAAAAATAAGATATATTCAAATCAACTCTTAAGAATTTTATCATATTTTTAAATCTTAATTTCATTAGTGAGTTTTTGTTAAAATTTATTGATGATCTTAACAACATCAAAATCAATCCAAACTAGGACTAATGCACTCTTAGGAATCTCCTGATCATGTTTCATTATGCACAAAAGTATAATTTTGGAGTTTGTACACCACCAATTAGTCTTGACTAAGGGACTTTACATAACATGGTAGTTAGGAGAGTTCTAAGAACATATTTTATTCTTATTAAATGAATATGATATGTCAAATCCAACAGTGAATTTGTATCAAAATTATATAAAACTATATAAATTTCAAAAATCTGTAGCATTCTTTCTAAGCTGTAGAATTAAAATTTTAGGTTCTAACAAGACTCAAGAGGTTCCTAGGAGTGTATTAATTTTGATTTGAATTAATTCTAAATTTTTTAAAGTCATCAATTAGTTTTGATTAAAACTCACTCATAGTTGTACAATATTTAAATTTTAAAATTTTAGACATGATTAGAGTCAGGAGAATCTTAGGAATACATTAGTGTTGTTGTTGAGTGAATATGATAGACTTAAGTCTAATATTAAATTATGCTAAAATTACACTAAATTGTCATAATTTTAGAAACTTGCAAGATGCTATTTAGATTGTATAATTTAGGTTTAAGGGCATGATGAGACTCAGGAGTCTCTTAGGAGTGCATTAGTTCTAGTTTGAATTGATTCAAATGTATCAAAGGCTATTAATGAATTTTGATCAAAACTCATTAATGATCATATAATGTCTAAATTTTAAAATTTTGAGCATGGTTAGAGTCAGGCGAGTTTCAGGAATACATTGATGTAGTTGTTGAGTGAATATGATATACTTAAGTTCAACAGTGAGTTTGTATCAAAATTATATAAAATGGTTTGAATTTTAAAAACTCACAGCATGTTATCTAAGCTGTGAAATTAAAGTTTGACGACATGTTAAGACTCAGAAGGCTCCTAGGACTGCATTGGTCCTAGTTTGAGTTGATTTGGATGTATCTAAAGCCATCAGACTTGTTGACACACCAAGCATCGAGCTATAAAGTCCGCAATATCTCTTTTCATATTGTTCCACTAGTAAGAGCGTTTTAAGTTTGGATGCATACAGGTACCTCCCAGATGAACAATCGCGCCCGACAGCAGGCGACTGAAAACCTAGTTTTCAGTCGCCGGCGCCGTCGTTTCTCCCTCTCCAGCCTTCCTCCGGCCATCTTGAAGCTTCCAAACCCTTCCTAAGCCTAAACCTAGGGTTCTACTCAACTTTCCTCCCTCATTTCAAGCCTAGGGTTTCCTTATTTCATCAATGGAGCAACAACCGAGGTAAAATCCTTTTCCAACATTCATTTCCTCTAGAAATCCATGATTTTACTCGATAACTAACTTAATTCTATCTTGTTTATGTGTTCTTATCATTGCATTCATTGCATGCTTCATATGCATATCATGTTTTCTTTATTTGGTACATATAGAGGTTCTAGAATCAAACGTGCCGTAATCAAACGTCCCAGGAGTGAAGGGCCTTCTCATAGGAACCCTACACCACCTAGGGAATCTACTCCTCCTCCTGCACCCATAGTCCCTAGATTTCATTCTCCTGGAGCGGAAAATCTATTCAATACTCTTGACTTCCAAATCATGGGGTGTCGTTATTTAAACAACGACTACTTCACTCCCAGAACCCCGCAACTCATGGAACTCATAACCTTTTACAATTTAGGAATCCTTATGTTCTGCACCCATGACATTAACATCGACCTCTGCAAAGAATTCTTTGTAAATCTTCGACAAATAGGAGGGGACAACCTTAGGTACGAGTCTACTGTGGGGGGAACTGTCATTGAGTTCAACCCAGACATTCTTGGAGCTTTTCTTCAATGTCGTCAATCCCAAAATCCATTTATTACCTATCCCAATCCACATGGTATCATTTCTGGATCTTTCAGTCATATCTCTGCTGATACCATACATCAATTCTATTTTGGTATTCCTAGACCTCCACTACAAAATGTTTTTGATCATTCTCGCATGTCTGCAATTCATTATGTCTGGTATCACATGATTCTAGATTGCATTCTACCTATAGTCACTCGAGGGCGATCTATTATTCGCTGGCCACATCTCATTATGATGTACGCCCTCGAGCACCACCTTGACATCAATATAGCTTTGAATGTCTTTGCATGGAGGTGTTGCTAGAAGGAAAAAGGAAAGAAAATGTGGAGGGGCAAGGATTTGAACCTTGGACCCCATCCAATGTATAGCAAGCCTTGGACCATATGTGCAAGTAAATATTTCTTGTTAAAGACATAAGAGGAATTTTACTTAAGGCTTAGGGATCATTAGGGAGCATAGAAATTAAATCACGGCAACGTTGGAGGGAGATAACATACTATACTGGGTTTTTATTTCCTGACTAATTAAGAGGATTTTTCTTCCTAATTAAGAGGATTTTATTACCTACCTAATTAAGAGGATTTGTTACCTGCGGCAACTCCTCTATTCTCCCCTTATAAACCCTGCTCTTCACCGAGAACAAGAGCTTTGATCGGTGCGAGCCTCCTTCCTCTCTTCTTCACCTCTTTTCCTCCTCTGCTCTCGGTTGCTTCTCTGGCCGAAGACGTCGCTGGTCGAGGGTGTTGGTAATCCTTAGAAAACTTCATAACTTTGTAAGTCTCCCTCACCTGCATTGTAATAGCTTATTGGTTTATGGATTCTGTTCCGAGGTTTAACTGCATCAATTACAAACGTAGTTGTCTGAAAGGTTTACTCTGTTCTGTTAAACGAAACTTCAATCACATGCCATGTTAATCTTCGTTGATACTGTTAAACAAGGGTTAAGGAGTCTGTTGACATCGTTGATACTGTTAAACAAGAGTTAAGGAGTCTGTTGTAAGGTTTAGGGAAGTAAAAAGGGGTTGAAAGAAACGAAGTTAACCGCGATCTACGCCTTCTGATCGACCCCGTGGTCGATCAGGGCCTCCTGATCGACCAGCTGGTCGATCAGGGCCCTCTGATCGACCAGCTGGTCGATCAGAGCCTTCTGATCGACCGGCTGGTCGATCAGAGCCTTCTGATCGACCGGCTGGTCGATCAGGAGTGGGTAATCGCGATTTCAGGCCGTAATCGATCGACTGATCGATTACGAGGCTGTAATCGATCGGTCGATCAATTACCACGCCTACTGTAATACCGTAACAAGGAAATCGATCTTCTGATCGATTAGGTTCCTGTAATCGATCGGTTGATCGATTACAGAGGCCACTGTGACGCACCAAGGAACAGAATCGGCCTTCTGATCGAATACGAGCTATACTGGCGAATCCCGCTTGATTTTAAATATCTATTTACAGCCAATGGATTTCGTACCTTCTGGTAATTCGATAAATTTTTAAACGTCATTGTCCGTCATAGACTTCAACACTTCTTGCATGATGTTAATCCACCTTTCAAGATTGGAGCATTGTTTGACTTCTTGAAAAGATGCAGGACCACTTTCTAACCTAATGCCAAACTTGTACTCTTGGAGATAAACCTAAATACGAGAAATCATGGATCTCAATTCCCTTGTAGATTATTTTAAAGACACTTGTTCTTGAGGTGATTGAGGTACTTGCTCATTAATATGTGATAATATCTCACTTTGAGTGGAGGGACTCTCTGATTGTGTTGGAGATGTCATGGGAATATCTTGGTTTATTACTTCCTCTAGATGTGCAATATCTATGATGTGCAGTATGGTAACCATACCGCTGCTGATTGCACTAATAGTGATCATAGGAAGATTGCTTACGTTTTTCTTAAAATATATTTTCCTAACTTTATCATTTCCACTATCCTCAATGAGTTTGGCGTTTTCCATTTTGAAGAAGGATCTATTTGAGGAGTCATAAAATATATACCCTCTAGATATTTTAGAGTAACTTACAAAATTACAGCTTATAGTTCTTGAGTCCAGTTTTTTTTTCATTAGGCTTGTAAGACCTAACCTTAGCTGAATAACCGTAAACATGTAAATGCTTAATACTAGACTTCCTACCCGTTCACATTTCGAATGAGGTTTTAGTTACTGCCTTATTTGGTATTTTGTTAAATAGATAAACTACAGTCTTGAGTGTCTCATCCCACAAAGATTCAAATAAAGAAGTGAAAATCATCATACTTCTTATAATATCTTTTAGGGTACGATTGTGTCGCTCAGCTACATCATTCTAACTGAGATTACCAGACATGGTATACTGAGGCACAATCCCACACTCAACAATGTAATTCATAAAGGGTTCTAGATATTGTTCACCTGATCTATCATATCTACCGTAATATTATTCACCTCTATGATCGGATCGGACGATTTTAATTTTCCTACCTAGTTGATTTTCAACTTCGACTTTGAAATTTTAAACATATTTAAAGATTGCGACTTCTCATGAATGGTGTATAAATAGCTGAATCGAGAGTAATCGTCTATGAAACTAATAAAATATATGTGTGCCTATTCCAAGATGTCTTAGGAAATGATTCACAAATATTTGTATGTATTAGTTTCAAAACATCACTACAACGACTTGCCATCTTATTTTTTTGTTAGTTGTCTTTCCCTTAACACACTCAATGTAGACATCAAAGTCTGACATGTCAAGGGAATCAAGAATTTCATGTGATATTAATCTTTTTAGGCATTGTCTGGATATATGTCCTAAACGCTTATGCCATAACATGAATGAATTCTTATTAATTAATTTGCGTTTTATACCTATGTTGTGCATAATTACGTTGTCAATCATAGGAGTTATGATATTAATTTATAAAGTTTATTAACCAAGGAACTATTGCCAACCAACGTTGAATTATAGAAAATATTAAAAAATTTATTTTCAAATGAACAAGAATAACTTAATTTGTTCAAACAAGAAATTGAAATTAAATTATGTCAAAAATGGTATAATAAATGTATTTTCTAAATCTAAAATGACATTAGTTCCTAAACAAAGCCTAAAAACACCAATTGACTTGACTTTACCCTTTCTTCCATTTCCTGTATAGATATATCTTTTACCATCAAGTGAAAGACGCTCTAAGACAACCATACATAGATACTTATATGAGTAACCTGGTATCTGCATAGTGCTCCTAAGACAACCATTAGTGATACTTATATGAGTAGTAGCACCGGTATTTATCCATCAAGTGTCAGAGGGTATAATAGCTTAATTGACTTCTGAATTAACAAATTGAAAAGTTTACCTTTCTTTACATGCTAGTTGGCATATTTGGGACAATCTTTTTTTATATGACCTTTTTTATTGCAGAAGTAATAAGTGGATTCCTTATCTTGTTTCTTGTGCTCTTTATTGTTAAAACTTTCAAAATCTACAGTTTGCTTTTCTTTTTTTTTATTATTGATCCTTTTCTGTTTCTTACTCGAACCTTTAGGAATCATATGCTAAGTGAGTACTTTCAAGTGTCTCATGCCTTAGTCTCTCCTTTTCTTGCACACACTAAACTATAAGCTCATTTAATATCCACTTATCCTTTTAAGTATTATATAAAACCTTAAAGGTAGTGAACCGTGCAGGTAGAGACATTAAAACGAAATACGCTAATATAGACTCGGACATTTTGAGTTTGAGTACTTTCAGACTTGTGATGCTATTAGACATCTCCATAATATACTCCCTAATATTTTTTTGTCATCATATCGCATAGTTATTAACTTAGAAAGAAATGTGGTAGTTTCAACCTTTTCGTTTGTAATAAAATGGTATGTTAATTAAGTTAAGGAAACTTCTAGCATCTTCTCCTTCAGTAATAGAGCCTCTAATTGGTGTCGGTATGAAAAATCTCATGATACTTAGATACACACGGTTTGATCACTCTCACTTTTTAAATTCAACTCTCTACTCTATGGTGCTAACACTAGTCAGGGGTGCAGAGCGATCATATCTCAATGCATAGTTTAAGTCAATGCAACCCAAAACTACGATAACGTACTCTTTCCATTCAGTAAAATTAGAACTAGTTAGAGTGAAAATGTTATTAAGACTTGTAGTTACTTATTGCACTGAAATAATAAAAGAGAGAAAATAATATGAGCTCACAATTTTGCTAAGAACATATATAAGTATAAATAATAAAATATGTAAATAAAGTATATAAATGGATTTTTATGAGATACTAAGTATAATATTGCATTTTACTCTTTGAACTAAAATATAATTTATTAGCGGTACTATCTAATATAACTCAAATTTTAGTTGGCCACGTAACGAACCTTCCTTTGGACCGATCAATTATGCGCATAATTTAATACTTATATGAGTTATATATTGGTCTATAACTTTTATTAACTTTCTATGGACTGACATATTTTATGTATGATCTGAATAAAATAAATTTATTCTATAGTTGTAAGCTACTTTGAACATATATCTAGCATAAAAGTAATTTTCCTTTAGGTCAATTACTTTTAGCATAGATATACGTCTACCAACATAAAATGCACTAAACTTATCTAATGTGTTTTCCTTTGAGCTGACACAATAGTTCAGTTTAGTAACACGTATGTAAATAAACCTAAGAAGACCTAGGAACTTTAACTGAATAGATAAGCACTTGATCAGTCTTAATAGCTCAAAACATTAGACTTATCAATCAATTGATATTATATGACAATCATTTGACATCACTCGATCGATTATCTCAATCGACTTGAAAGCCTACTGTATGCAACTTTAAGATCATCAATCGATTGATGTCAACCAATCGATCTTGTTAATCAATCACAAATCTTTATATGTTCGACATCTAACTCATCAATTGATTATTGATTCATGACAATCGATTAGTGGTCACCAATCGATCACTTAAATTGATTACCAGAAGCAATCAAACCAGATAACCGATTAAAATTGATTTGGTCACAATTTTAGGGTTGTCAATTAATCGACAAGATTGTTAGTCGATTGGTAGCATCGATCGATTGTGATGATCAATTCCAAACACTACTGTGTCCAACCTCAAGATCATCAATCTATTGGTGAAATTGCCAATCAATTGGTGATACCAGTCGAATCAGTAGCCGATTAAGAAACATTCCTATATTCGATCTCGTTGAGCCAATCGATTGTGAAATCAATGCAATCGATTGGTGTTAACTGATCGATCACATCAATCGATTCCAGATGTTTCTGTTCGCTATATAGGCTAGGTAATCGATTGCCTGACCAAGGTAATTGATTACACCATCACAATTTAACCAAAAATAGATCTGACCAAAAAGGATAAAATGCAATGGTTCTCTTAGAAGAAAGTGATGATTTTTTTCATGATCTTTCATGAAAAACCTAGAAAACCAAGCCTTTCTCGGTTTTCTTTTTACATATTGTTTCGACGATTGAATTCTAGTAAAATAGTAACTAGTGTAACGCCTGAAAATTCTCAAAAATAATTGTTTCGACGATTGAAATTAACGGAAGTAGCAAAAATAAATAGTAAACCCTATAGGAATCTATAACCCTTAAAATGTTTCCAATGACAAAAAGGCCAGCAAGAGTATACTGAAAAAAAAGGACCGAATTTTATTTATCATCGAGTTAGGTCTAGGAATCACTTAATATAAATAGAAGGCTTAAGAGAGAGTTTTGATTATCTTCGAAAACCTTTTCCTTATCTCTCGCCCAGAACGCTGTCGCCCCTCTTTTCTCCTTCCTCTCGGTGCCCCAAACCCGAAGAACGAGGATTCCATCCCCTAGGATCACAAGAAAGGTTTCCGGAGAACTTCTTCTACAAGGATGCTCTTCTCCGCGAGAAGAACGCGTAGACATAGGTAGATCGCCGAGAAGATCTTTTTCTCTAACGGAAGAATTGTAAGGAAATTAGCGCAAGAGGTAAGTACCTCTTCGTCGCCTTTTCCCTGTTCTTGTGTCCTACGGTCACCTAGTGCATCATTAAGCCCTTTTCCCACACCTTTCTACCTCTATCTCACTTTCCTCTTCCAAAATCTAGGTTTTTAAAGCTATTTGATCCTCCTTCACATCAATAGAAAGAAGGTAACCTTGCTTCTTATTTCCACTTACTCCTTTCTTCTTTGTCATTATGTTGTTATTTAAACTAACTATGTGCCTTGTTGCATATGTTGCATCGCATTATTCATGCATATTTTTTTATTACATATAGAGTTAGGAAAAAGCATTGTGCAACTCGTCTGCCTAGGAAAGTCACTCCTCGGTAGGGTGAGGGTTCTTCCCAACATCTTGAAGCTTCTCCTGTTCGTGGTTTACGTGAACCACGATTCCATTCTGCAACCGCTCAACAAAGATTTAAGACGACCAAATTTGTTTTAATGGACTGTAGATATCTAAATAGAGCATATTTTCAATCCAAAACTCCTCACTTGTATGATCTCATCACATTTTACCATCTTGAGTCTTTAGTTAATTGCACAACTGATATCAATCTCGATGTTTGCAAAGAATTCTATGTCAATCTTCGTCCCATCGATGGGGATGAGAGTAGGTATGTGTCCACCGTTGGAAACATGCCTATTGAATTCAATCCTATAAATCTACGTTCTTTTCTATGATTAAGGCCTTCGGCGAACCCATTCATTTATTTTCCTGAGGTAGTTGGACCCATCACCGGCTCATTCGCCCATGTTACTATTGACCAAATCCATCAACACTACTTTGGCACCCCTAGAAATCCATTTTGTAAAATCTTTCATGCCACCAGTATGTCTGCAAATCATTATGTGTGGTATAGGATTATTCTGGATTGCATTCTTCCTATTGTGACCCGGGGTCGGGCAATGATACGGATCCCTCATTTGATTATGATGTATGCCTTAGAGCAACATCTAGATATCGACATTGCCCTCCATGTCTTCACTTCCATCATCTACTTCTCGGGTCCTTCTCATGGCAAGATTTACATGCCTTTTGGTCATATCATTACACAGTTTCTTGCATCTAGGGGTGTTGATGTTTCTGTAGGGACCATTCATCACTTGTCCAGGGATTATGATCAGCTTGGCCCACGACATCTGAAGTTGGCCAGGATAGTTTACCATGATGGTGCCATGGCCTGGACTCGCGATGCTGCACGTGGAGCTGCACGTGAGGCTGATTCTTCTGAGTCTGAGGAGGAAGAGGCTGTCGATGCACCTGCTGCCTGCTGCTGCTCCTCCTCCTCCTCCTGCGGCTGATGCACCCCCAACCAGTGGCTTAGACGAGCGTATCACCCATCTAGAGGGGGTGATGCATCAGGAGTGTCATGATCTTGGTCAGCGCCTGCAGGGTTATTATCAGGAAGTCCAGACCTATCACTAGGAGGTCCAGGACTACTATCAGGGAGTTCAGACCTACCATCATGATGTCCAGGGCTACTATGAGGAGGTCCAGGGACTTCGACAGGACTGGGTAGCATGCTGATCAGAGACAGACAGAGGCTTATCAGCAGCAGCAGGAGATATATGACATGATGCGTAGCATGCACTTGTCATATCAGGCTCCTCCACCTCCTGCGGATGATGATGAGTAGTTTGGGATGGATTCGTGTGATGTCGAGATTGTTTTTAAATGTTAATTTGTTATGTATCTCGAACATGAAAATTGTGTGTGGGATGATATCATTTGACTTTGTGTGTTGCATGACTTTCTTTCTTGTATGTTATGACTTTGAATCTTAGTCATTTTGCCTTTATTGCATGCACTTATGTGTTGAATAAGAATAGTTTATGGATTTAGGGGGAGCTTTTTGGTTTTGTAATTTTGGGACATATATTAAATCATAACCAAAACCTACAATTTAGACACCTTACATGATCCTATCTAAACACTCTAGAAATGTCTACTTGTAGGAGATCATAGGTTTCATGAGTATTGATACAAAGTCTTTGTAAACTTAAGAGTTTCATAGTTTTGAAACTTTGTATCAAAATCTTATTTTAATAGGCAAAATATTTTCAAAATATTTTTCCATTATTCTATTTGACTTAAGTAATGACTGTATGAAATTTTATGATTTTTCATCAAAAATTGAATTACTTATGAATTTTTAAAGTTTGGGTCTGAAAATTTATTTTTCAGACGCCAGTCGACTGATTCAGAGATCAGTCGACTGATGTGACTGAAATTCACTTGTTTTGACCCTTTCTTGCGTAGTTGCGTATCCTTTGACCTACTAATTGTTGATGCATGCCCTAAGAGCTTTGTTATGGTCTATAGGATTGATCAAAACTATACTTTAGGTGCCATAAATCCATTGTTGGTGCTTGTTATAGGGAGAGTAAAGTTTTAGGAGGAGCGTGTGCCTACCCGTACTACTTTGTTATGAGGCTCCTTATTGGACATTTGCCCTACCTCCTATTTGTTTCTACCTCCTTGTATTTATGGCTTTTTGTTGTATGTCAAAAAGGGAGAGAAATGGTTTGTTTTAAGTTAGACTCTAAATATTTTTAAATGGTTTTATTCATGCTTATTGTCTCATGAGTTGTTCTTATCATTATGGTTATTTGCTGTTGTTATATACTGCTGTATTAAAGACCTAACTTAAATAAATTTTTGCCAAACATCAAAAAGGGAGAGATTGTTGGTGCAGTCTTGCCCCAAGTGTAATTGGATTTTAATGTTTGGCTAAAATGAGTTTAAGTTAGGCAATATTAGTGATCTAACTTGTGTGAATTGAGTTCACAGGAAAGTCCAGGAATGAAGACTTGGCAAATGGTGAAGTCCCGGAGGCACAACCTCTTGGCAAATGTGAAGTCCCAGAGGTGCGGTCTCTTGGCAAAGGGAGACTTAGCACGATGAAGCTGAGGGAAACATCTCAAGCAAGTGCAAGGATGGGCACGAGGCTTGTGGAAGATGTTTGAAGGCTTGCGTCAAGGCTAAGGGATGAAGAAGGAAGCTGAAAGGGAATTTTTAGCTTCACCAGTCGACTGACACTGCCATCAGTCGACTGGTGCCTTGATCCAGAAGCACACAGAAAGTTTGGTCGAGTGATTTGCTCTAACCAATCGACTGGTGGATACTTCAGTCGACTGTCAGATGAACATTGGGCTGACAACTGGAGAATTAAATGTTAATTAAATAGCCGTTGAAGCCATCAGTCGACTGCTCCCTGAGCCAGTTGACTGATGTTGAAAAAAATATAAAAATACAGATTGACGATTGGAGAAGCAAGTGTTTGCACTTTCTCATTTCTGCAAGAACTCCAATCCCTGTAATTCTCACTACTCTTCCCTTGAACTTCACTCCTCATATTGTAAAAGGAAGAGATCATTTTGTAAGAGTTTCTCCGCCTTCAAAGAGTTCTTTGAGAAGGAGAAGATTTCATAGTGAAAGGTCGATGTGTGTGTGTGGATCCTTGGATTAGTCATCTTGTAGAGGTGGATACCAAGTAAATCAAACGGGTTAGTGTGTTTATTTTCATCTTACTCTTGTTTTCTTTTTTTGCTTCCGCTAACGTGTTTGCAGGCAAGATGAAAAATCGCTATTCACCCCCTCTAGCAAACGCATCGGTCCCAATAGTTAAGACCATGCGCTTGTTAGTAGGCGTGTGCTCTGATACCAATTTGATAGGAACCCATGTCCTATCTCACGAAAAATGAAAGAAAAGAAATAAGAACTGCTCTAATCGCAATTCTCCCAAAAACGCCGACCGCCCTTCTCTAGTTTCGACTTGCTTGTGAGAACAAGGGATGCACGATTTCGCTCCTGACTGCTGGCGTGTACGCGCCAATCAGCCTCCGGTGGTGAGCCCCAAAAACCATAATTGTGCCATGCTTGCTCATCTCTGATCGTGATTTTCCCTAACTTGGGAATCGTAATTTTGCTTGAAATATGCGTGAGCGATGTTTCTTTCTTCCCCGAGCGCTAGATTAGGAATAGGGATTTTGGGGCGGGCGGAATCGCAGTGCCCATGAGAGCGCCGTCCCGATCGCGTAAGAGGAAGCAAGCATTGGCTTTAGCCTTCTCCCCGATTGGAAAACCCAAGGTGAGGGTTGGTTCTCTGATCGCAATGTCGTCGTCTCCAGCGATCACGCGACTGTCCTGCTTCAAAGAGGATCACGTTTTTTATCCTTGATTGCCGGTTGCTAGATTTGTGTGAGAAAGGTTCTCGCAATCACGGTGAAGACCACATGGCTTACTGGTTTTGCTTGATTGGCTTCTTCCGTGGCTGATCGCAAGAGTAAAGAGGAGCAATGCACGCGCGACATTTCCTCCTTAAGGCTTCTCGTGGGAAGAATGAAACCTGATGAGTTGCCTGCCTCCATTTGGATTCTTCCCGTCAAGACCCAACCAAGCCGCCGGTCTCTTTTGGTTTCATCTTGATGCAAACCAAACGACAGACACTAGCAATCTGACCGGTAGCTTGTGAAGATGTCGGAGCGTGCTCGTCACCAGAGCTAATATGACTATAGTTCGCCGTTGCTTGCTGCCGTTGGCCATTGGAGCGCTCTTTGTTGCCTGAAATTGTTTCTAGCAATTGGAGGAGTTGCTGTCATCACCAAGCACTATTAGCCACCGGAAGCTTGTGAAGTTTTCAAATATTATTCCGTTTTCGTCGGAAAGGTTCCAGTCACTTGTCCTATTTTGGCGGTCAAAGGTTGACTATCGAAAACTACACCAAAAATATAATTGTTGGTGATAGTTAGAAAGTTCCGAAAAATGATCGCGACAAGTGTTGTTATATGATTTTCGATATTAGAGTTTTTCCCTCAAATCGATCGTTGCCGATCATCGGCTAGTACCGAAGACGGTGATGCGACTCGTGGCTTTGAAAGTCGTCCAGACGAGAGCTTGGCGTGGTTCACTAGTAGAGACGGAGCTTTAACAAAGCCGCTTGATTGATGTCAATTCCAATCCCGCTCAACGTCATCTGTCAGATATGTCTAGAATAAATTATTCTTTAAAAATTTTAATTTTCAATTATGTTTTGTACCTGTTGTATCTTGCATGCTGTGTTGCGAGTATTGTAATAATTAATTATATTTTTTTATTGTGTATGTTTGTGAAATGTGTAAATACGTCCAATGCACCAGGTCGAACCTAACACTTAGGATATTAAATAATATCATTTATACAATTGATTGAAATAATACATGTAAATGAGCATGACATGCATCAAATGCACAACTTCAAAAAAAAAATCTACCATAACTTAAATGATCCATGTATGATATGATATAGCTATGCCAATTCATATTATCATGATAAAATAAATGTATGAAATAATGTCATGACATGTAATAGGGCATACAGGCATGATAAATATAATAGAGTGAAAATACTTAGATTTGAAATATTAACGTTATCATCTAATCATTACACAAAATATGCAATTTAACATAACCTATCTCCCTCAAATTGTGTCAAAAATCAATATTTGACACATTTTATGATTTTATTCTATTTGTGTCAATTTTAATCAATTTCAAGACTTTAATTTTTATTAGCACACTATAAGATCCTCAAGGATAAAATTTCATTCTCAAGATATTAGAATACCTTAAAAATACCCTAAAATATCAATTTCACTATGGTTTGGTTAACTACCTTTCCAATTAAGGTTGACACATTCTATACCCACTTAGTGTGAATAGATTACTCTTAGGAACGCAATACTTATTAGAGCTTCTTAGGTGCATTAGGTACTCATTAGGAATAGCTTCCCTAAATACTTTTCTAATGACTCTCCTAAACTTCTTAAAAGCCTTAAGAATAGCTTCACATTTTTTGATGTTGCAACTAAAGCCAATTGTAATCGATGAGCAAAGCAATGAATATAATAAGCACTTCTACAATCTTTTATAATTAAAGTTTGTAATCTATAAAACCTTGGCCTCTAATATTTTGAACATCCAAATTATAATGAACCAAAGTAGAATATATAACATTCTTTAAAGTCGAAGTCACAGTATCATATACATGAACAAGCCCAAAAAAATGGTCTTGAATGAATCCATTAGTATCCACGAACCTCAATACTATAGATATTGGCTCTCTTTTTGACTCATCTCGGGCTTCATCAACAATTATGCAATACTTGGAAACTCCAATTTCTTCATGAATTGTATTTTTTTCAGTCTCATTGAAAGCACATGAAGTATTTATTTTTGAATATCGTGACTTGTATACTTGGAAGTTTTTGGAGCTTTTGCAATTGCCTTTGAAAGTTTGTCATTGTACATGGTTAGCATATCCAAAAATTCAATAAAATTGCCACAATTAGTTGAACTGGATTTCTAATCATGGCCTCTAAACGAAATTCCTTGAAGTGCAAACAACAACACCACATGTATGTGAGAGCCTTTGATCGAAGATGATTAGTTGGACTTGTTCATCATTAAAATTATTGAATCTCCTTGATAAATGTTGTGGTTGGTTCATCAAACCCTCACGTGCCTTTTCAGCATTATGATGGGGTGAAGATACATTATCTTTCCCAATATGGCCTAGGAAAGTACAAGATTTTCCATTTTGAACTTTCTTTTAATTATGAAATCCATCAATAGTAAATGTGCAGTTTGATTTGAGTATCCTAATGGCTTGTTGAAGATAAAATATGGAAAGTAATATACTTTATCTTTAGCTAGTGAATACTCCAACCAAGAAAATTGTTCATATCAAACATATTGAAATCTTCGAGAGTACTTAATAGTTTTATTAAATGAATATTCTCAAAAAATAGGTTGATATGCCTTCAGATTCAAATAAGCTTGATGAATCTCTTCTCATTGGTTAGGATGATATTCTTAAATTTGTCGATGCAATCCTAGATCACGCTCTAAAAAATTGAGATCAACCTTTTCAGTTTTGTATTTTTAAAACTTTTAGGAGGAATTTCATATGGAAGATCATTGTTATAGGACTAGCTAGATCTAGTACATTTGCTCTCTTCCTTTGAAAAAAAATTATCAATCGTAAATAATTTTGCCATTTGAAGTATATGAAGCCTGTAACAATGAAAACTCGAATTAGTTCAAATAAGTGAATAATAATTAATAACAATAATATTAAATCAAACATTAAGTAAGTGATAAAAAGTGAATAATAACAAATAAAAAAAGGCATCAAGCTTTTTTATCATTTCATCAAATATTAAATCAATAATTCCAGCTTCAACTATTTATGCACTTTAATTTCTAAAATCACAAGATTAGAGTAAAATGCATAAAATTAATCATTTGAGAAAAGCAAACAAAATCAAGGAATCTACCAAAAGTGTGAACTTTAGATGATTAGAGCATTCTATTCTTGAGAAAGAAGCTATAATTATAAATGAAGGTATAAATCTGTGCTAAGCTTTAGAGTGTGATGGAAACGAATAGGGAACCACCAAATTTTTTTCCCTTCTTAGTTTTATGAGAAAATAAGTCCCGATTTCAAAACACTAAGGAGTAGAGTGAAATCTCACCTGTCTCTCTAATCGAACTTGAAAAATGTTCTCGTAGTCGTCGCAGGAGACCTCCACATCCAGCGATCACTCGTTCGAAGACCTACCGTAGCGAGTAGAACTTGCTGCCAGCTAGTTCAAAGATGTACTTGCTTTTCTCCAAGATTAGTTTATAGTAATAAACTAATAATATTATTCCTAATAATGTTTACAAGTGGACTGACCCCCAATTCACATGTAAATCTACCCTGGGAGTGTGCATATTCATGTTTAACGAACATTAGAGTGTTTTTTAATATGACACTTTGTTAGTCATGAGATACTCTGGTTTCTGAGTATTGCACTCTTAACTTTTTGATATATGCATTTTACTTATAAAAAATAAATATCTCATATATTTAGATATGTAGATATTTCAACAAATCTAATTAAAATAGAAGAATATTTTATAGAATTTTAAAAATGAATGATATATTAGGAAAAAGGACTTTTTTATATGCTTACTTGTATAATAAAAAACTTTGAATTTAATATAAATGACATAAGAAGATAAGAGGATAAGGATATGAAAGGTAAACAATAAGATATACCAAAAAATTATGAGATATAAATTCTAAAATTTTTTATACACCATATGGTTGTTATAGTATTAATTTAGTACGTTGTGATATACCTAATTCTTATCCTAGTGCTATAATATTTTTTAGTGTGATACAACGTGTTGGGTCCAAAAGGATGTCTACATCTCCACAATGGCATGATATTGTCCACTTTGGGCCTAAGCCCTCATGACTTTGTTCTTGGACTCTCCCCAAAAGGTCTCATGCCAATGGAGATACTTTCCATCCTTTTAACCCCATGATCTTTTCCATATGCTTTAGATGTGGGACTATATTTGCATCCTTGCAACCCAACAATCCCCCCCTCAAACAGAGGACCACAGGCCCCCCTCAAACGGAAAGCCTCTGTTTGATGTCTGAATCCTCGATCCACCAGGACTTTTCACCTAGCCGCAACTAGGACTTTTTTTGCCCCTCGGTCCACCCGACCTACTAGGACTTTCACCTAGTCGCAACTAGGACTTTTTGCCCCTCGGTCCACCCGACCTACTAGGACTTCTCACCTGGTGTCTGGTCCTCTTGATTCAGACACGGGAGCACCCACTTCCTTTATTTTTTTTAAGGTTCAAAGCACATGGTTAAGATCTGGATCATGACTCATCCGACAGTTAGTCCGGTGAAGAGCGGTCTCGCTCTAATACCACTTGTTGGGTCCAAAAGGATGTTCGTATCTCCACAATGGCATGATATTGTCCACTTTGGGCCTAAGCTCTCATGGCTTTGTTCTTGGGCTCTCCCCAAAAGGCCTCATGCCAATGGATCTACTTTCCATCCTTTTAACCCCATGATCTTTTCCATATGCTTTAGATGTGTGACTATATTTGCACCCTTGCAACCCAATACAACGTATGTACTTATTGTTTTCTTCTTCTATAAAAAGATGAATTTTTTTTGTAAGACCTTATTTCTAGTTTAACTCTTAAGTCATTGTTACAAATACATTGAGAAAGTTGTTTTGAAAGTATTAAAATAATAAAATATCAAGTTACACAAATAAGAGATGTTTTATAACAACTTGCAAAAACTAATGATGATCCTAAAATAAAAAGTGAAGTAATTTTTTTACGAGATTGAAAATTTTAAATTTTTATTAGGTATAATTATTTGGTATGATATATTATTTATTGTTAAAATAATATGATTAGTAAATTTGTATAATACAGACATATGAATATTGTTATTGCATTAGATAAATTGAAAGTTTATTTTTTTTAATGACTATAGAGAAAATGCATTCATATCTACTATGATTTCTACTCAAGAGATTGCAAATGAAATGAATGTCAAATTAAAATTTCTTTAAAAATATATAATTAAAAGAAATAAATAATTTGATGAGAATGAAACTAATGAGGTGAGAGTCTCAATTGAAGGATTTTTAAAAATAATTATTTTAATTATATTGTTGATCATGTTGTTTCTCCACTTCAAAGTAAGTTTGAACATTTTAAAATATATGAAGATAAGTTTAATTTTTTGTATGGTGTAGAAAAATTAAAATTGCTTTGTGATATTTTTTTTAAAAAATATTTGAATGTTGAAGATATTTTAAAATATAATATGTTATTTGATATTGATGGTTTAGATTTATTTTTAGAATTAATTTTTTTAAAATAATAAATTCATAATTAAACATAGTATTTGAGATACTAAAATAATAAATTGCATGAATAAATAGAATATTATTGATAATTAGATAACTTATATTACCGACAATAACTAGATTATAGAATATTATGGACAATAACTAACTTATAAAATAACTTCAATAGCAAGAAATCTTTTAAAATTAAAATTAATAAAATTTTATTTACGTTAAATAATATCTTAAGAAATATTAAATAATTTAATAATTTTATCAATTAAAAAAATTTATTATTAAATTTTAAATATAAATTTAATTAATAATTTTACATCTCAAAAAATAAATAATATAATATAAAAATTTATTTTTTAAAAAAATAATATTTAATTTGTTTACTTTCCTTGACTCTACTACAATATCTTCATCTTCATGGTCATGCATGCAACCTCAAAACTCCTGCCGTGGCGGGGCCCAAATCCTCAACTATTCCAACTGCATCTTTGGCATTATTTCCAGTTAAATTTTGTCCTTTCAATTAATAATATCTATCAATTCGGTTTTTTAATTTATAATTTTAAAAGGAAAATATTTAAATCAGAACAAAATCTAAGATTACAGTCTTTTTTGGTGTGCACGAAAACTTGAAAAATAGTAGTAATTAATCTAAATCTCAAGTAGATTTTTTTTTCCAAAGAAAAAAAAGGGAATAAATTGAGAAGTTCAATTTACGTTGCATGAATCCACACCAACCTCTCTTCTCTCACTCACAGCTTGGGCGAAACATCTCACCACCTCCCTTCTGGTCACCGCCCGCTCACTTCGTCAAGGCTTCAGTGCCTGAGCCCCTCAGTAGACCCGGCAGCGAATCCTCGGATCGCCACTCTCGCCTGTTCTTCGGTCTGGCCGCCCCGCCCTCCCCCAGCCCGCCACTTTGGGATGGCGGCGAAAAGCTGAACCATGGGCTGCGTCCAAACCAAGGAGGCCTCCGCTCCACCCACACCGGCCTCCCTCGATCTCCACCGGAGCCACCGTCGGCAGAAGGAGAGGCGTGCTGCGACCGCGCCCCTTGCATCCGTCCGCAAGTCCCGGACCTCCCTCCCTAGGGCTGAGACCTCCGACGACGCACCCGACGCTGTCGCCCAGAAGGAGAAGGAGGAGGAGGAGCAGGTAGAGCGGCCGGGTGAGGGGCGACAACCGAGGCGTTGCCGACCGAGGCCGGACCCTAGGCTGAGCAACCCCCCGGGGCATCTTCATGGTGAGCAGGTCGCCGCCGGCTGGCCCTCCTGGCTTGCCCGGGCCGCCGGCGAAGCCCTCCAGGGATGGATGCCCCGGCGGGCTGATTCCTTTGAGAAGATCGACAAGGCAAGAGCAAGATTTCTCTGTGAACTCCGAGGCCCGTTTCTTCTTTCATTTTTCACTTCTTTAGTTACTAATTAGAGCCATTTCTTTTCTAGTCCAGATTGGGCAAGGAACTTATAGTAATGTTTATAAGGCTAGGGACACATTGACAGGCAAAATCGTGGCCTTGAAGAAGGTCCGATTCGAAATCATGGAGCCGGAGAGCGTGAAATTTATGGCTAGGGAGATCCTTATATTGAGGCATTTGGATCATCCCAATGTCGTGAAGCTGGAGGGCCTGGTGACTTCCAGGATGTCTTGTAGTTTGTATTTGGTCTTTGAGTACATGGAGCATGATCTCGCCGGTCTTATCTCCAGCCCGACTATCAAGTTCACAGTACCTCAGGTTCGGTTCTAATCGAAGCGTGAACTTTCTTGTAGTTCATGTTATAAAGTTTCACTTTGTGCAGGTGAAGTGCTATATGCATCAATTGCTATCTGGATTGGAGCATTGTCACAACAATGGTGTGCTGCACCGTGACATTAAGGGCTCCAATCTCCTACTCGACAATGAGGGGGTACTCAAGATTGCAGACTTTGGTTTGGCTTCTTTCTTTGATCCTAACCACAAGCACCCCATGACAAGTCGGGTGGTCACTCTTTGGTACCGACCTCCTGAACTGCTTCTTGGAGCCATTGATTATGCTATTGGTGTAGACCTATGGAGTGCGGGATGTATATTGGCAGAATTGTTGGCAGGGAAACCTATTATGCCTGGGAGGACTGAGGTAGGTTTTGGAACTTTCAATTCTTACTCAATTGAAAACTGAGCTCATTAATCTTGTGTGGTTATCTATATTGCTTAATGAGACTTCACTATTCTTTATCTGTAAAAATAAAACCCATTAGTTGTTGGAGGACAAATTATTCTGTTAATTATTGTTTAGGGACAGAATCCTTACACTGAAGGGTAGACATGATGCTAAGGACGGTTGCATTGGCACCTCAGTAGTTATAGTCAATTACAGTTGCTGCCAAATTTGTAAACTTTAGTAAGAATGCTAACACACATCAAAGAGGATTAACATTGTTCTTACAATATTCAAAAGAAAGAAATCTTATAGAAACAAAAAGTCATGTACAATAATAATGAAACCCAACTGGGAACATGATTTGGTATGGCCGCTTGGAATGCCCAACCATTGACTGAGGTTGAAGTTACAATCTTGCTAGCTAATTTAGGATCACTTTAAAGACAGTAATGGGGGCTAGAAGTTATGATGGTAGATACCTCTAGTATCGTTATTGGCTATTTGGATGTCCAAAATGTAGGAGTCTTGAGTTATACATGAATGACTTTCCAAATGTTTTGATAAAACAAGGGTGCAATGAATAAAAATACTTTTTCTGAGAGCATACAAAAATGCTGAGTGTTAGATATGGTGGGTGGCATTTTTGGATTAATGAGAAACCAGTTTGTAAAATGTTTGGCTGTGGAAATTTGATGTTCATATTTGCAACTTGAAATTTGCTTGTGTTTGATGAATTTGAGACATTCTAATCAGTAGATCCTCAAAAGTTCATTTTAGTGTATATGATACTTTAAGTCTTGTCTAAGATCACATATGATCATCAGGTTGAGCAGCTGCACAAAATTTTCAAACTATGTGGTTCTCCTTCAGAAGAATATTGGAAGAAGTCAAAGCTTCCACATGCTACAATATTTAAACCCCAACAACCTTATAATTGTTGCATCAGAGAATCCTTTAAAGACTTCCCACAATCAGCTTTGATGTTGGTTGAAACTCTTCTTGCAATAGATCCAGCTGAACGTCAAACTGCTACAGCTGCTTTAAATAGTGAGGTAATGTCTCTTATTTTTAATTGGCTTTTCTCTTATCACATGAGCTTTGAGCTATGCATTCCTTATAGATTCTTAAATACATGAATGATTTGCTTCTTGATTACTTTGAGCACATTGCACAATTTTTAGTTGCAATGGAATAATGACTCATATAGATCTAAAATTTGATCTTTATATTGTTCTTTGCTTAATAACTTGAGATGGCTTTGTTATAGTTTGATAGAAATTTTCATAATGACTTGTATCTACTCATGCTCGATTTGTGAACTCTTTTGGCTTAGATTATGCATCATCAAAATAATGCACCATTCACAAAGCTGTAACATCAGTTGGTTTGTGTAAATTAGGAGTGCGATAAAAAGCCTTTACTTGCTGATTTTTTAATTAGACTGTGAAGTTGAAACGATAAATCAACATAGAAGAACTACTGATAATTCAGGTTTTGGCTTAGTGTGATGATCTAGAAGCTCTTTGGTTGTATTCTAGCTGAAACATCAACTTGATGAATTCAGGTGCT
Source organism: Curcuma longa (assembly GCF_044706935.1). Lineage (NCBI taxonomy): Eukaryota > Viridiplantae > Streptophyta > Magnoliopsida > Zingiberales > Zingiberaceae > Curcuma > Curcuma longa. The sequence continues at coordinate 44,565 of NC_133864.1, forward strand.
CTAACAGCTAAGCATCTAAGATAATTTTTGTTTACTGTTTCTTAGTTTAGGAATTGGAATCGTGTTGGTTACTGATAGGGATGGAAACTACTTTTTTTATTTAGGAAAAGAAATTCTTTTTTTTTAATCAGGGTTATCCTCGGCAACTTGTTTATGTTTTTGGAAGCTGTGCTTTCTTGTTTGCAGCAACAATACAATTGTGGCAATTGCAAGGAAATCCAGTGTACTTGTACTTTCTATGAGCTATTATTTTTTTGCATAGAGCATCCTTATTAGTATCAAATCAACAGCAGGTTATGCAAAGCCTCTTTCTACCTTGATCAATTTCTGTAATGAAAGAACTTACATTCACTAGGATATTGGTTTTGAAGGGATCAAAATTGTCAATTCTAAACAGGGATTATGATATCAATTTTCCTGATATTCAATATGTTGAGGCCTATGCGTCCCGCTATATCTATTCAGAATACTTCACTTGTGCTTCTCTGCATTACTTGCAAATTGGTGGTATACAATGATTCTCTATATCACTTACCAACGTTTTTGTTTTTAGTTTTTTAATACAGAACCATATGCTTGTGATCCTTCTAGTCTTCCAAAATATCCCCCAAGCAAGGAGATGGATGCTAAAAGGAGAGATGAAGAAACTAGGAGGTATTTGAGTGACACACTTGGTTTCAATCAGGTTCATGAGCTCAGTATTTTAGCAGAATGCATCAACTTTTCTTTAGATTATGCAATTAAATCTTCATATAATATCAGCGTATTCTGTTACAGAGAAAATGAAAAGGTGATAATTTGTTGTGTCTTTCTTCTTTTGTTTGATTTTTAGGAGCAACATGATGGTGTTCTTTGATGCTAAATCAGTCTAAATAATTAAATTGTATGCCAGATTGTTTTAGGGTCTATTGTTCTAACTGGTTACAAAATTAATTTCCTAAGTATTGTGTAATGATGCATAAAACTTAAATTCTACCTAATTATTATTTCTTTCATTATTTAGTGCATGAATTATATACTTTGAAGCATGGATTGAGGTGCCAAGCCATGTCGGTTGGCATAGGAAAAATTTATCATTTTGCCTGCTGACAAACATTGAGACTCTTCGACATTGGTACTAAAGTGGCGGCCGGTGGCAGAAACAAAGAGGAAGATAGAAAAGAGGATCGGTATGGAGAAGAGAGACCAAGAGAGAGAGGGAGAAAAGAGCACATGAAGAGAACAAGCTACAGTAGTGGTGGGTGTGGTGGCAGGTGGCTAGCACAACGGTGGCAGTAGCCGTAGGCATGGCGAGTAGAGGAAGAAGAGGTTTGCGAGAGTTTAGGGATGAGCGAAAAAGAAAATTAAATATAATTCCTAACTTTTTTAAAAATACTTCTATCCTAAATTAAATAGAATTCAACCAAACTATCTATATATAACTTAGTTCAATCTTAAATTGATCAAAATAAATTTAAATTGTCTTCGATTTAAACCCACTTGATTATAATTACTCTGTCTTTTTGATAAGCTTCACCCTTAAACTTTCTTCCACTTTACTCCAAAATTCAAAATATTAGTTTCATTTAGTAATTAGTTATTTAAAAAATTAAAAAAAATAAAATGTAAAAACTTAAATAGGATAATATTTGGTATCCGACATCAACCTTTTTTTTTCATGTCCTAACTTTTATGATGTCAAAAGAGACCAAAAGACTATAGAAGAAAGCAACGGGAAAATTAGGATTTGATAAGATTTTATCGAGTTTCTCCTCCTACTTTATATCTTTCTCTCAACTTTAGTTTGAGTCGTTAAAGGAACAACTAAGGTTAAAATAATGCTTTGATTAAATAAAAATTTATTTAATTAAATTAAAAAATAATTTATTTATTATTCATTATTTATTTTATTGGAATATAATTGAAAATACATGATGATTGCAACAATGGGCACTCATCATATCAAATTATTTTTAAAAAAATTTATTTAGTTCAATTTAAAAGTATAACAAATTTTTAAATTTGAATTTAATTTTGTTGAAAAATTTTTAGTCTAAAATTTTAAATTTTGATTGAGTCAAAGTTCAAATCTAGTTTCATTTTTTATATATTTTTTTAAATTTTATACTTATAAAATTTAATAAACATAATCATAAAATTGCAAAATCTAATTTAAACCTAAAATATAGTATTTTAAATTTAAAAATTTTAAAAAGATAGATTTTGTCCACTCTTAATTGTAGTTAAGTGGGAAAAATAAAACAAAATCTAAACTACAAAATTTTGAATTATTTCACTTTAATTTAGTTTTTACCAAACAAAATAAAATATATTTAATATTCAAAAATTTTATCAAATTTTCACGAATACAATTGCATAAACCTATAAAAAATATTTGTGTTAATTTTAAACAAAATTAAAATTATGAAAAATCTTTCAAGCCTTTAAATTAGAAATTGTTCCAATTCAAAAAAAAAAACATGCTTTAATTTACAGAGGATTAAAGAAAGTGTCATTTTCTTATTGCTTATTCCGGATTCTACTAAGATGAATAAATTATAAGTGTAAATCATTATAAAATGAAAAAAAAATTACAATTCACAAGTAACTAAAACTATATATTAAAATTAAATTGGTTGCAAACATATTTATTCTAAGGACTGAGATGTTCATATTAATTAATAAATAAAAATAGAAATAATAATCATGTATTATGTATTAACAATCTAATTAATTAGTATTAACAATCTAATTAATATTTAAACAATAATAACCACCACCAAACATTTATCCCACTAAGTGGGGTTGATTATATGGATCTTCTTATGCCATTAGACTCAATCCCCTATTATATTTTTAATATTTAAATGAATTTTATTTTATTGTTGTTAACCAAATCTTTTGTAGTCTTTTCTCTTCCTTTTTAATATGTGTATTTGTCATGGTGTCACATCACCTAATTGGGGCATTTATTGAATGTCTAAGTATGTGTTTATACCATCTTAAATATGTCTCTCGGAATTTTTTTCTTAAAAGGTATAATTCCAACTTTCTAATATTCTTATTTTTTATCTTGTTCATCCTTGTGTATCTGCACATCCACTTTAACATCTTCATCTCTATGACTCTTATCTTGTGTGTTAATAGTAGACCTAGAGCCAATTATGTGATGATTGACTAGGGATTTTTGTATCATATTCTATTATTAATAAAGACAAGGTTTTTGATTGTTATACTTACTTTATGTTTATGCCAAATAACTAAGTATAATAATATCCTTGGATAATTAGTTCTAATCTACATCATATCAATTGTTTGAGTCGATAGTGAGATGATGTAGAAAACACTACTTTTAATCATTCCTAGTCAAGCATTAATATTTGGACGATATTAATGTGTTAAGACTAGCATGTAGGTCAACTGGATGACTTGATCTCATAAGTCATGGATATGGGATATCGAGTTGACACATGAGTATATATTAGAGAATGTATACTGAATTGACTCGCCATGAGAAAGTTTCATGGATCATTATATGAGTGTCATAAACTTTCTCATGTGACTATTGGTATGAATAATCCTTAGACCTAAAGTCACTATGGTTTCCTACATAAGGAGTTATGTACTTTGGTGTCGTCAAACGTCACCTGTAACAGGGTGGACTATAAAGGCGATTACTTGGTATGTAACAAATTATGCGGAGGGATGTGAGTGATGTAGATGTGATTTATTCCTCCAATATGACAGGAGTGATATTTTGAGACCTCTTGATAGAGTAGGACTACTAAATGCATGACCATGCTCAAATGAGTCAATATGAGATATTGAGCTCATTTGCTTGAGTGAGTCTACCTGGGGATCAAGAAACACAAAGATTGATAAGAGGATGACACAGTCTATGCCTTATTGATTAATCTAGATATCGAAGATAAGAAGAACATGGTCATACATTATCATACTCACGAAGGTTATGTCGAATCTCGACATTCTTGTCACTTGGGAAGCAATGATGCATTGTTAGGTGCTACTCATTGCTTATGTTTCTAAAATGAGTTTTAGAGACATTGTCAATGTTACGAGAACCTATTGGGTCACACACAAATAACATTCTATTTTGGAGATAAGTTCATTTTATTTTGACTAAAGGAACAATTAAGCTCATTGGATGGCCGAGACTTGTTCATCATGCATGATTAATGTGGATTAATCATGCATTGAAAAAGACGAAGTTAAATTCATCATGCATGATTAATAAGGATTAATCATGCATTGATGAGGGAATACTAAAAGTCTGAAAACTTTTGGTATTCATGGCTTAAGTATAAAAGAATTTTTCTTCCAAAAATTCAATGGATGTTCATCTTCTTGCCCTCTCTTCTTCTTGGCCGAAGCTTACACCACCAAAGGGTTGCTAGCAACCAAAACTTTCTCCAAAAGTGAGTGTTTGTGTGGATATGCATAGAGGTACAAACACTTGAATATGCAAGAGATCCGACAAACTTTAGACAAGCGGGATAAGCGAAGAACACGCAACAAAGGTATACCCTATTAGATAGGATATTGTAGATCTAAATTTGTATGAGTTTGCTTTCACAAGAATCACTAAAGGAATCCTTTTTCCGCTGCGATTTATTGTTTATCGCATAGGATTCCTTACATTGTGCTTATGTGTTTGCTTTATAATGCAACATTCAATGTCATATAACATATCAGGTTTAATCATTATTTTGTAAAATTTTCCTTTAAACTTTTAAAGGTATCTTACGATCATAAAGAAAATCTGATGTCATCTTCCATTTCAACCATCTTACTTGTATCAAATATAAGTCATCTCTATTAATCCTTTTACAAAAAAGATCTTAGATACTTAAAACTTTCAGTTATAGATAATTCGTCATCCCTTAACTTAACAATTGTCTTGCTACATCTAATACTACTAAGTTTAAATTTTATATAGTTTGTTTTTACTCTACTAAGCTTAAAGTCTTTTACTTCTAGTATCTCGCATCAAAATTTGAACTTAGAATTTACCCTTCACATGTCTTATCGACTAAAATAATATCATTTGCAACCAACATGCATCATGGTAACATGCTATGGATGTGTTCATTAAGTTTATCCATTACTAGACTTAGTGCATATATATACTAATTACATTAATAGTTGCTACCACTACTTTAAGAGCTATAATCTTATCTCTCTTCCTAAGATTACTACTTTGTCTCTTAACGAACTATTTACAATAATAATTTCTCTATTTTTCGTTTTACTCTTTTCTGTGTGCCATAACTTTGTCTTCTCCTCTATTCATTTTGTCTTGTAAGTATAAAATAAAATATTAATTCTTCTCTGAATCATAGACCTACTCCCTTTGTTGCTTTACAATGAATGTTCCAACGTTTCCTATTCCAATTTTAAGACAATTAATATTCCTATAATGTATGTTTTTATCCAACTTAGGGTATGGGAACTTTTGAATATTTAATATTACATCCAAATTTTCATGGAGATGTAGTGGTCTTTGTCGAAACATTGCAGTTGGATCCTACAACACATTCTTTCGAAGGAATAATCTAGATTAGTACAATAATTTGATATATTCATATATAATATTTGCTTATGTTTGATGTTGGTTGACATTCTAACATAACTCTCCTCTTTATCCGAGCTTGGGACTAGGCATGGAGGAGTTAATTAATTAAAAATTATAACATATTAATTAAAATTAATTAGATTATTAATATTTCAATTAAATAAGTATTAAAATTGTACTAGCGTGGCATGATATTCTACCAAAACTGTATCATTTTAATCGGAGACCGAAGCTTTGGCATCGCTCGTGATTTTAAAGCTTTCTTGGAAGATGAATTTTCTCTGATTAATGATTTTTTTTGTCCATTTGCTTCTCATGAATTAGAACATAGGCCTAGCAATGGATATATACTAGAATATACATTGATAGACTTCTATAATAAGCTTTCCAATATATTGAAGAGTTTCTGAAGAATAATTCCTCTATATCCTTTTAGTGTAATTGAATCTACTTGTGCAGGTTAAGGGCTGCTGGTGGAAAGGCCCAAGTCAATGGATCACAAAAGATGCGCACACGTGATCGAGCTACTAGAGCAGATCCTGCTCCACATGCTAATGCTGAACTCCAAGCAAATATTGATGTATGTCTAGAGCCTACAGTTGGATTCTGTGTATTGTTATGTTTATATCATTTTTTGGCATCCCATTTCAATCAATATTTGCTTTAACCAAGATAGTTGTTTTGCATACTCTTATACTGTTCGAGCAATAGCATAGGCCTCTCTTTAAGATGCAATGGCTATGCTGGTTGGCCCTTGCTCCAATACAAAATCCTGGACTACAAACCAAATGGATCACCAAAACTTTAGAACTGGAACACTCTGTGTGGAAATCTTAAACTTGATTTTGTAATACTTTTCAACAATGGGATTGCTAAGACTATTGAGAAGTAAAAGATTTTTTATATAACAGAAAGAAACATAACTGTTTTTTTGTAGCTACATGGTATATTTACATATGAATGCCCTCTTTACACTAAGGCTGATATCACCCTGCAGCCATATCAGAAAAATTGCCTTTTCAGTATGCAATTATTTTGAAGTTCAAGGATGGAGATTCCAGCTTGATATTGGGTCTTTAGACATGTAAATGAATTAAATGAAAATTCTTGGTTAGAAGTTCCAGGATGGAGATCCCAACTTGATATTGGTTTTTTGAAGTTTAGACACTTATAAATGAATTAAATGGAAGTTATTGGTCAGAAGTTCCGGGCTGAGATCCCAACTTGATGTTGGTTCTTTAGACATTTATAAATGAATTAAATGGAAGTTATTATGGCACGATTTGACTAATATATATAGATTAGTGTCATTGACCCTCTAATTATAGTCTACTGCATCATTGTGGTCTTGTGGGCACACATAAACAGACCCCTATTTAGTTATCTACAGCATACTTATTGGTTCTAGTGTCACATGCCAGGGTATTGAATCAGGTAAATCCTTCTCACTGTTTGGCATGTTGATGTAGCAGCAAAATTGAGAAATTTTCTCACAGAGAAAAACTCAGAATATTTAGTATGCAAAAATGGCTAATACGAGGGGATCAAGATCATTTTAAGGACTCAAATCCAAATAAAATTAAAAATGAATTAAATATTCCAGGGAAAAAATAGTCCTTTACCTGGATTTGATCAAGCTTGAAATAAATTATCAATTCTCAAAACAAAGTAATTACCATAATATTCTACTAAATAAAACAATCAACCAAAATAAACTTTTTCAAAATCTAGAAATTTAGAGAATTAAAGTTTATTTTTTGATTATTCTCTCCCACCAAGGAGAAGTTGATTCCAAGCTAGATGTTAGAATTTTCAATTGGGCCTTTATTTTCAATAAGGAGTAGTAGTTACACCTTTGGTTAACCTTTTAAGGAGCATAATGTCTTCTGCATCATTCTTTGGACGTCCCTTACAGTAAGGAATAATAGAATCCTTTTTTTTTTCCTTGAGGATTTGAGTGGTGAATTTATTTTCTTTTTACTCACCTCTTCTAATGAATAAGAAAATAATGAGATTGATCATGAGGCCAAAATGATATTTGTATCTCCATAATCATGGATGTGGAAATAGTAATGTTGTGGATGAGATTACCTGTGATATAATTGAAGAAGCATACTTGATGTCTCCCAGTAAATTAGCATATTCTTTAATTAAAAAATTAATGCTAACTAAGTTGACAAGTATAATAAATATGCATTAGAATTAATCTCAAATAGCTAAATAAATTTAAGACAATTCAAGTTCCTGATTGTAAAAGGAAAAGCTGCCATATCACTAGGTGGTTTGTAATAATCGTTACTGAATATACTTTGTGATATTAGATCTATCCATTTATAAGATATACTTCTTCGTCAAAAAATTTAGGACATATTCATTTTTTTAAGTTTGTATTTCATTTCAAGCTAATATTCTATAGGTGGTTGTCAAAATCAGTCTAACATAAACACTTTCCAAAATTTGTTCTCCAACACATTTATATTTAGCAAACCATAGGGACTGTGTTAACATCAATCCTCAATTTAAATTAGCTCATCAAAATATATATTTGGGCCATATCATTTGTCAATATCTATCTTGGCATGCCTAAATTTATATTGATTATTATTTTTAGGGTAGGACTGTCTCTTCTCTAAGCACATGATAATATATTTAGTTCATCTCGTGCATCAAAACTAGGGCATTTGTCTTGGCATATCTAGGTATATTTTGATTATTATTCTTAGAGTAGGTCTGTCTCTTCTCTAAGTATAGGTATTGGCTATAACTTTGATAACAACAGGATAATATGATCATGGGTGAGAATTTATATTATTTATGGAGTTACATGTGTGAATGGTAATAATTATTAAATCTATTAGTATGTCCGATCTACATTCCATAAATCTAAACTCCTCTATATAAGTCTAGTCCATTTTATTACTCTCTCTCTCTCTCTCTTAAGATCTACATTATGTATTTAGTAGCAATAGTGGCATTTTATTTCAGTCATGTTTGGTAATAAAGTTTATTAATTAAGTAATATGATACACTAAGGACAATGAAGTTTTTTTTCTTAAATTATGAGTTTATGATTTGGATTAAATGTAGTGGGTGATGGTTAAATTAGGGCAAACAGAAAAAATATTATGCATGGTGTTTTTTTTTGTCAAGGTTTTGTGAGAAAAGTTATTAAATGCAGAAAATTTAAACTAACCAATAAATTAAACAAAAATAGTTTTCAAAATAGAACATGTGATTCTGCTGGGATTGTGTAAATCTTCTTTGATGTTGAAGTGGTGAATGAGCTTTGCTTTGTAATCTTACAATTCCCCTTGTACTAGTATTAGATCCTTATTAGATTTGCAATTGGACTTGGATGAAATCTTATGGAATAGCTCGTTCTTCTATGTAAAGTTGTATTTGTATTCGATCTTTTACCGATGTAGCCCTTGAACAAGATTCCAGTAATAGCATTTCCCTAAGCTAGAATGGGATTTATTCCAGTGGGCTGTTTCTGCTTTTATAGGGAGGTAGATACAACCTTGCAACAAGGAAGCTGAGGCCTAAGGAGAGGATTTACTAAGGCAAAGTGGGAGGGGTGTTAAGCTCTCAAACGATTGCAGTGTTGGTGTCTAGAGAGTTCGTCTTTCATGAATGGGCAAGAGTTATAGAGTAGTGAAAGAGAAATGAAGACTTTCCTTCTTGAGGCTTGTAGGAAAAGGGCTTTCTACAGTCCGAGGCATTGAGAGGCACGAATCTGGCACTGTTAAGGAAATAATTATTCCTCAAGGAAATAATTATTCCTCAAGATCTTAGAGATTCTTGATATAAAGAATATCCTATTCTGATAAAACTTGATCACGAAGAAAACCTCTTAGCAAGGAATGTAATAATTTCATTTATTATTTTTTATTTCTATATACAATTGTTGTACAATGTATATATTCTCATATTGAATAAAGAAATGATGTGCGAGAATATTATTCATTCATCTCTACTTATTTTTCTTCAACTTGGTATCAGAGCGCAAGGAAAACTCCAACGATCCTATGGCCGGAATTCTGTCAACACCTACTATGACGTCGTTCGCAACCCAAATATCAACAAAACTAAACCAGAGGAACTACACCCTCTGGAAATCCCAGGTACTACCTGTGCTAAAAGGTCATTGTCTAATCCAATTTGTTTCTGGCGAGTCTACAATTCCAGCCGAGACGATAGTAACTCGGAAGGAAGATGGTACTGTAGAAGAGACCAAAACTAATCCCGAATATGAAATTTGGGAGCAGCAAGACCAACGTCTCCTCAGTTGGCTTCTTTCAACACTGTCGGAGGAAGTCTTGGCTCAAGTTGTCGGCCCCTCCTGCACCACCTCAAGACGCTTATGGGCATCATTGGAGAAAATGGTGGCCTCACAATCTGGTGCACGTCTCATGCAACTCCGACTCCAACTACAGACGATGAAGAAAAGTGGACTATCCATGACCGAATATCTGCAAAAGATGAAGTCAATTTCGGACGATCTCATAGGTGCTGGACATCGAGTTCCAGAGACTGATCTGGTGCTCTATATTCTCGGGGGACTCGGACCCGAGTATGAATCTATGGTGGTTGCTATAACAACCAAGAGAGAAGGCGTAAGTATAGAAGAGTTAACCGGCATGCTACTTACTCATGAGCAACGACTGGAGCAGTTGCACGGCACCGAGCCATCTCCCATGGCGTATCTATCTCTCGGATCACCCAGAGGCGTCGTTCCAGACAAACGCTACTTCAGGGGTTCCTCTGCTGGTAGACTCTCTCCTACGAACACTGTGGGGGCTCACAACCCTCACAGACCATACTATACTTCTTCGCTGGGTCAGTATCAAACCTCATATTCGGAGAACCCGAATCCAGCTTCTCTTATAACCACCCACGAGCTTCCGACCCATAATCAGCAACGCGGGGGTCGTGCTTACCGCGGTGGCCGAAACGGAAATAAACGGCCCAGGTGTCAATTATGTGATAGATTTGGTCATATCGCTGCTAACTGTCGTACTTCACAAAAGTGTCAGATCTGCAACGGTGGAGGTCATTCTGCATCATCATGTCGACGTCGTTTCGACCAAAACTTTAATTCTCCTCCACCACCATCAGCCTTGATAGCCGAACCTGCAACAGTTTCTGATCCTGCGTGGTATCCCGATTCAGGCGCCACCGATCATCTTACAGCGGATTTAGAGAATCTCCAAGTACACTCTCCTTATCAAGGTACTATGCAAATTATTGTTGGCAATGGTACGACTCTTCCCGTATCGAATATTGGTGACTCATCTATTCTTAGTCCTGCCAAATTATTGCAACTTCGAAATATATTACATGTGCCTGCCATTACTAAAAATCTACTCAGTGTTGCTCGTTTTACGGCTGACAATAACGTCTTTTTTGAATTCCATCCGACTTATTGTGTTATAAAGGATCAGGCTTCGAAGGTGGAACTACTTCGCGGTACCCTTAAAGATGGTCTCTATCGTCTAGCCCAGACCGGTGCACCATCTACCGAGCGGTCTGCTTATCTTACCGAGCGCTCTTCTGCTAGCACATGGCATCATCGTCTGGGGCATCCGGCATCTGCTACAGTTGCTCGACTTATCTCTCATTATGGTTTACCTATTTTAGGCAATAAGACTGTTTCCTTTTGTGATGCATGTCAATTTGGTAAGGCTCATAAACTACCATTTCCGTTGTCTCAGTCTCGTTCAAAAGAACCTCTTGATCTATTACATTCTGATGTTTGGGGACCATCTCCGGAATTCTCTATACATGGGTATCGCTATTTTGTGCATTTTGTGGATGATTTTAGCCGCTATACTTGGATTTATCCTCTTAAAAGCAAATCTGAGGTTCTCTCAACCTTTCTCCGATTCCGTGCTCTTGTTGAGAATCAATTTAATAAATCAATTAAAGCTATACAGACTGATTGGGGAGGAGAATTTCGCTCGATTTACAATCTTCCTGAACTACAAGGTATTCAACATCGCTTGTCGTGCCCTTACACAAGTGAACAAAATGGTATTGCCGAACGCAAAATCCGTCATATCACTGAGACAGGCCTTGCTATGCTAGCCCACGCTTCTATGCCCTTACTCTACTGGGATGAAGCCTTTCTTACTGCGGTTTATTTGATCAATCGGCTTCCCTCTGCGACACTGAATTATTGTTCTCCTTTTGAGTTGCTCTTTCAGCGATCTCCAGATTATGGATCTCTTAAAATTTTTGGGTGCAGTTGCTTTCCTCTTACCCGCCCATATAATCGTCATAAACTATCTTTCCGATCCATCAAGTGTGTTTTTCTAGGATATAGTTTATCTCACAAGGGCTATCGTTGTTTACATATCCCTACGAGGAGGATATTTATCTCTCGCCATGTGGTTTTTGATGAGACTTCTTTTCCTTTTCTTAATCACAGGGACTCCGCTTCTCTCCATGCTCCATCATCATCTACATCCCCTCCCCTAGCCATATTGGGTACCTCTGTTGGCTTCGGGTCTCCTGCCGATGATTGCTCATCGCCGCTGCCCAGTAACCCGTCCACTATCATCAGGGATACAACACCTCCTATTGATGTTCCATCCTCCTCGGAGTCTCCGCCGGCACAGCCTGACACGGGTCTGCTTAGGGCCCCTGCTTGCTCTTTACATCCCATGGTCACTCGTGCCAAGACAGGGTCTCTTCGTCCTCGTGCTCTACTTGTCACTGCTGATTATTCTGAGCCGACCAACTATTCTGGTGCCAGTAAAGATCCTGCTTGGCGAGATGCCATGACTTCAGAGTACAATGCTCTCATTAGTAATGGTACATGGTCTTTGGTTCCTCGTAATGCTCATCAAAATCTTGTTGGTTGCAAATGGGTTTTTAAACTAAAGCGGAAGGCAGATGGGTCCATTGATCGTCATAAAGCCCGCTTAGTTGCTAAGGGATTCCACCAACAACAAGGAATTGACTATGTTGAGACTTTCAGCCCTGTGGTCAAGCCCACTACTATTCGCACTGTATTGGCTCTTGCTGTCTCCCAAGAATGGCCCATTCATCAGCTTGATGTGAGTAATGCCTTCCTACACGGGACATTGCATGAGGAGGTATATATGTCTCAGCCCCCTGGCTTTATTCATCCTGATTTTCCTAATCATGTTTGCCGTCTTCACAAGGCTATATATGGTCTAAAGCAAGCTCCGCGAGAATGGCATGCGACACTCCGTACTTCGTTGCTCAACCTTGGGTTTTTCGAATCTAAATCAGACTCCTCTCTTTTTGTCTATCATACTTCTGAGATAACGGCGTATATCTTGGTTTATGTCGATGATATAATTTTTACCAGCAACTCACCATCTCACATTGCCTCTGTTGTTCGCACACTGGGTGAGTTTTTCCCTCTTAAGGATCTGGGTAACCTTCATTATTTTCTTGGTGTTGAAGCGCTTCGCACACCCCAAGGTCTTTTCCTTAGCCAATCTCGCTACATTACAGACTTATTGACTAGAGCCCAGATGCATAACTCAAAACCCCTTCACACTCCTGTTGCCTCTGGTTCATCCCTCTCTCGCCATGATGGCGATCCCTTAGTTGATCCTCAGCCCTACCGGAGTATTGTTGGTGGCCTTCAGTATCTTACTCTTACACGTCCTGAAATTGCATTTGCTGTCAATCGTGCATGTCAGTTTATGCAATCCCCCACTGCCTCTCACTGGGTGGCTGTTAAGCGTATTCTTCGATATCTCAGGCATACGCCACACCATGGTATCCTTATTCGACCCTCATCTTCTCTGGGTCTGACTGCTTATTCTGATGCTGATTGGGCAGGATGTCCTGATGATCGTCGATCTACCACTGGGTATTGTATTTTTCTTGGCAACACTCTTATCTCTTGGAATTCTAAGAAACAGCAAGTGGTTGCTCGCTCTAGTACTGAATCGGAATATCGTGCCTTAGCACATGCCACTGCTGAATTATGTTGGCTCCAGTCGCTTCTCAGTGAGCTCCATGTTCCCATGTTACAACCACCGGTTCTCTGGTGTGATAACGTTGGCGCCACGTTTCTCACTGCCAATCCAATTTTTCACGCGCGCACAAAACATATTGAGATTGACTTTCACTTTGTTCGTGAGCGTGTTGCTCGAAAGGCACTTCTGATTCAGTATATCTCTACCAAAGATCAAGTTGCCGACATTTTCACAAAAGGATTGTCCTCGCATCGTTTTGCCCTTCTTCGAGACAAGCTCACGGTGTGTGCCTCCCCGTTTCGCTTGCGGGAGGGTGTTAAGGAAATAATTATTCCTCAAGGAAATAATTATTCCTCAAGATCTTAGAGATTCTTGATATAAAGAATATCCTATTCTGATAAAACTTGATCACGAAGAAAACCTCTTAGCAAGGAATGTAATAATTTCATTTATTATTTTTTATTTCTATATACAATTGTTGTACAATGTATATATTCTCATATTGAATAAAGAAATGATGTGCGAGAATATTATTCATTCATCTCTACTTATTTTTCTTCAACTGTTCTTGAAACGAGGGATGTTTGAGCTAGTGCAAAGAAGTCAGATAGGGAATGCGGTTGGTGGACAATTTGCATTTTAGGAGGTGAAGACCAAGTTGATGCCAAGTGCTTAAGGGAGGTTCTTGGGTGGATCTTGCATATGAAGTTCATGGAGGAAAGCGTCAGGTGTTGACGAGGGAAAACTTAAGTAAGCAGTAGGTATCGTAAAGTACTTCGTAAAGTACTTCTAAGATTTGAAGAAAAGTTTTACAAAACGGTAGTTATGGAGTAAAATATTGGGTTATGACACGAGCACAAGATGAGAGTTGTAGAGATAAAGATGTTAAGGCGGATATGTGGATATATAAGAATGGACAAGATAAAAAATAAAAATATTAAAAAGAAAGTTGGGATTGTACCTATTGAGGGAAAATTTAGAAAGATACGTTTAAGATGGTACATGCATATACTTAGACGACCAATAAATGCTCTAGTTAGGTGATATGAAACTATGATAAATGTGCACATCAAACGAGAAAGAGGAAAATAAAAAATCTAGTTAGCAATAATAAAATAAAATAAAATATATTTAAATATAAATGATGATATAGTAGGGGATAAAGTCCAATAACGTAGAAGGATCCATATCCCCATCTAGTGGGATAAGGCTTTGTTGTTGGCTTCTTTAGCATGGTAAAAATTCTTGGGCGGATCTTGCATACGAGGTTGCAAAGTGAGATTGACCTCTAGACACATGGTCAGTGTAGACTGTTGATCTCGAGATATGCTTGAAACGAGGATTGATGAGGGAAAACAATTTGCAAGCAAGCAGACACTCGGTATTACTGGAAAACCATGTTAGTAGATTTAATCTGTTGGCTTCTTCAGCATGTAGAGGTCACTTGGGCAGTGGACAACATGAATCACGCACAAGGTTTTCCTATTCACACATTACACTGGAAGGGGAATCCAGTGCAAGGGCAGGGATGTGAGGTTCAATTAGACCATTGTTGTAGATCAGAGTAGACTTGTTGTGGGTGTATTTTGCAGACCCATAAGAGGATAGACTTTCAGCTCTGGTTCTGTAGGAAGCGATGAGGGTGGTTTTGAGGAAAAAGGGTTGCTTCCACTAGTTTCTGTAGGAGATGGAGATGGTGGCACATAAGGAGGATGTGTATTCAGCGGACTGTACTGGCAGGATTGTGAGTGGCGACGCTGGGATGAAGAAAAGCGAATTCAGAAATGCTTGTTGGATGATGTGGGTGGTGGAAAAAGGAGGAAGTTAAGAGGCTTTGGGAATCTGGCAGGTTTCATAGTAGGAATCCTGTGAACAGATCCTCACATTGGGGGGGGGGGGTGGCGAGAGGAATCTAGCATGAAAAACAAGAAGATAGGACAAGAGGATACCTAAATGAATTAGTGTGACTCTAATAGCAATTGATACAGCACTACAATTGAACAATCTCACAGTGAATACAACTGACGAAGAATATTTTGATGCAAAGGATGATTTAACATGCAGAGTAGGGTGGTTTTGAAGTCTTCAACCAAAACAAAAATGGAAATAAATTAAATTCTATGAAAGAAATAATATCATGAAAAACTTCTTTAATGTGTAAGACTTTAAAAATTAAATTCCTAGTTTGCATTACATTCTTGTTGTAAAAAGCAGAATCCATTCATCCTAGTTTTATACATCAGGATTGAAGGCTGCAGTCGTTATACTTACCAAATATATCACAGCATCAGTAGGAAAAAGAATCAGAAGTAACCAAAAAGGAAAATAACCACTTACCTGAATTGTTTTTGGAGAGTGGAAACAATGGTTGTGCATTGCCTCTTGTGTGAAATAGCGGCAATTAGTCATCCTTGAATAAGTTGAGCAATTAGGTTTGAAAGAAAGAGGAAGGTGTAGTTAGGATACCCACCTGTAAAGGCTACAATTGATAAAGGCACTTTCCTTCCTTAACACCCTTTTGACTGGAGCAATATACGGTGAATTGGATTGTCTTTTAGTAGAAATGGAAGATCAGGGTAAACCAGGTTGCCTTTTATTTGTTTGGGTCCAGTTCCTTTGGAATGATTAATTTCCTATCTGATCCATTTCCATTGGTAGCAGAAAAGTATGCTTCTCAGTTTGCCAGGTAATAAAATGGTGGAAAAGTGAACAAGCTTTTGAGTTTGCAATAATTCATGAACTCATTACACAAATCTATGAACCGGATATATCAGTTGGACCAAGTAAAACCATGCATTGATTATTATGATTCATCTGTCTTTAACCAACATATAGCTCCAATCATCACACAAGGAAACAATGATAATCCACAGACAGCATCTTATCTTATATAATTCATTTTATTGATAGCCTTGGTTGTTTATTTTGCAAAATTCTTCACTATCAAACTTAAATCTTTTGGGAAAAAAATGGTGCAAATGTCTGCAGCCTGATTGGATATATTGTACCACTTTGTTCAGAAGTTGCTTGAAATTGAACTGTGGTCCTTTTACTTGTTATGAGGAAGTGCTCATTAGATATCTTCCTTGTTACATTGTCATGTACCTGCCCCCTAGTCTGAGGATTTAATATCTCTCATTTTTTGCACATTATGGTATTATTGGATCCTTTTCTTGTTCATTAGGGTCTACATCAACCGATGCAAACTGATATGAAATTAGTTAAAACTTTGAAGTGGTATCATCAGTAACTTAATTTTCCATAAGCTTTATTTCACAAACAGTCATTGACATCTTTTTGTATCCTGCCAAAATAGTGCTTCTGGTACTTTTGTTTCTAGTTCACTAGTTGTGCATATGACTATTTTTTTGTAATGAACTAAAACTAACACCTATTTTTGGTTTTAGCAGAAAATGCGTCTTATTACTCATGCAAATGCAAAGAGTAAGAGTGAAAAATTTCCTCCTCCACACCAGGATCGTGCTCTTGGATATCCATTGGAGCCTTCCCATAATGTAGATGCTTCCTTTGATCATTCAGATGCTTCATTCAGCACAATATTTCCCTACCCAAAAGGACCAACAGTTGCATGGTCAGGACCATTAGGTGATTCTGTTGCTGGAGGCCTCCTAAAGGGAAAGAAGCCGCCAGTTACAAATGTGCGGAACTCTGTTCTATCTAAGCAATTTGACACTGTTCATTCTACCAACGAAGGCCACAAGGATATAGGCAGGGATCAAGTCCGATAAATCACCAGCTAATTCAATTGATATTCGCCCCACTATAGTGCCACTGGTTGAAGATTTATGAGCATCTACCACCATAGTCCTTTCTTTCATTTTTCTGTTATGAATACAAAGTTTTCATAGTGAGCTTGTTATAGAGTTTGAGAAGAAGCATCTCATCAGTTTGTCTATATATTTTTCCCCTTTTCCCATGATGTTGGAACTAGATGCCAAGTTTGGTTATTTTTATACGACATCAATGTCCACTTGTGGCTTAATTTATTAGATTCCATTTGCAGAAACTATTCTTCGATGGTAGCAAGAACTTAGTTTGGTCTTTAATATTCAATATCAAACAATGCATCAGTCAAGGGTATGTTTTTTTCCTTTTTGTTTTTTCATTCAAGTTAACTGCAACTTATAATTGCTTGCAATAAGGTCTTCGTTTTCATGTTTGTCAATTGTAACTTCTAATTGCATTTTGCCTTTTGCCTTTTGCCATCCAGATCCACCGAAGCGAGAAGACTTATGTTGCATCATATGCGATGATAATATTAGGTTATATATCATCCCTAATCATGATCTCACTATCGTAACTACAGTTGTGGGCAAATTTTATTATGGGTGTTTCTGTTGCATTGTGCAAGGCATGAGCAATTGTGTGAAGGTAACTCTTTACTACGTTTGCAAATTTTTCCTTTCATTTAATTTGCTAAGCAAATTGACGTACGTACTTCTAAATATATGTCACTACAATTTTTTACTCATCGCATTTGCTATCTTATTGGAAGTAAATGTGACGAGTAAAAATATTATAAAAAATTTGTTGAATATTTCAATACTACTCAAGCTAGTGAATCAAAGTTTTTTTACTTTCAGTTTGGATATAATACTGATCTCGGATCACGTCTCCGGTGATCTCGGATCACGTCTCCGGTGATCTTGGATCACGTCTAGCTCCATCGGCAATACTCCCTTTGGCTCGGACATAGCCAAGGTTGAGCACAACTCTGGTGATCTCGGATCACTAGCTCCACGGAGACGTGATCCGAGATCACCGGAGAATGCCGATGGAGTTAGTGATCCGAGATCACCGGAGACGTGATCCGAGATCAAATACTTTGAGAGCATTTAATCAAATACTCATTACTCCTTTGTTTGTTGTTTATTTTGTTTGTTTGTCTGATCTAATTTTTAGGTTTGATTTTTGATTTCTATGTTCTAGTTTTGTGATTTTTGGATTTTAGTTCTGTTTTTGTGTGTGCGTGTTAGTTCTGATTTCTAGATTTTAGTTTTTGAGTTTTGATTTGGGTTCTAATTGTATCTTAAATTTTGATTCTAGTTCTGATTCTATTCTGTTTAAGGTTCTGATTTTATTCTGGTTCTATTTTTTTAGAGTTAGAAGGCGGTGTTTGATTACACGGTGTTAGAGCCAACTTCTTTTTTTCCCGTCTAAACCTTAAACCATTCAAATCTTGGCCTTAGCCTCTGGGACCCTTTTCCTTAAATTCAAAAAAATCACAATGGCCAATGCCTTGGCAAGAGTCGAATAAAAAACTAGAACTAGAACACAAAAGAACTAGAATCAAAAACACACAAGACAAACAGACTAGACATAGTCTAGGTAAACAAGCAGATAGACCATATAGACAGATCAAACAAACTAAACACACCAAACGAACTATAAACCAGGAGTATCCAATCAAGTGCTCTCAAAGTATTATATTCAAGTTGGGAATAAAATTTTTTGATTCACTAGTTTGAGAGAGTGTTGAAATATTTAATAAATAATAATATTTTTTGAAAGTGTAGGAAAATATAATAATGTAGAGTTCTTTATTAATATTTTTGAAAAGGTCAATTTAATTTTTAGATAAATTTATTTAATTTTATTAAAAAATTTATTAAGAAGAATAAGTCATGCCATCAATGTATAAAAGGGGTTAGGATTTCATGTATTAGTAGATTGAACAATGTGAGAGTTGTTTTTTCTAATTTTTAATATGTAGATAGATTAGATAGACAACAAAAAAAAATAGAACCAAATCCAAAATTTAGACCAGATAGAAAGACACTAATAGACAGATCGGATAGACAAAGGAGTATCAAATTAGATGTTCTCAAAGTATTGTATCTAAGTTGAGAATAGAAAATTTCGATTCATTAACTTGAGGGGGAGCGTTGAAATATTCAATAAATTCTTATTATATATTTAAAAAGTATAAGAAAAATATAATAGTGTAGAATTATTTATTATTTTGAAAGAGTTAGTTTAGTTCTTTTTTATTGTTATTTAAAAAAATTATTTTAGTTTTATTAGAATAGTTTGTTAAAAAGAATAAGCATGTCATTAATGTATACAAGAGCTTAGGATCCCATTTATTTGTTGCTTGATCGATTTAAGACTTAATGCAATTTCAATTTCAAGATGATATTAGAGCCAAAGAAACAAGGAAAAGCCACAAGAACAAAGCTAAGATTTTGTCTTAGAGTCATGTTAAATGAACATCATTATATTCCTAGTAGTCTACTAAATGGGCATCATTATACTCCTAGTAGTCCACTAAATGAATATCGGTTATACTCCTACTCTCCTAGTAGTCCATTGAATGTGTTCGTATTCCTTTGTTTCGCTTTTGAGCCAAAATTATTTGATAACCTTAAAGACCTTGGATTCATATATCAAATCGGTACTGTTACATGCTTAGTGATTCCTTGAGTTTATCTATCTTTTTTTTGGTATAGATCGATTTCATCACTTTAGAGTCATCAACTACTTTTTTTTTTTTCAAAAATATTTGATGGTTTAAGCATCCTGAATTTGTATTAAATGGACACTATAGTAGTCTTAGTAGTACCCCAAGTTTGTCTATATTCTTCTTTTCAAATTTTAAGCCTTTTAAAACCATTATATACTTCCAAGTAAAAGTGCGTGATGGTTTTAAAGGCTTTGAATTCGTATCAAATGAACATTGTTGCACACCTTAGTGGTCGATGCATTTCGTTCATATTCTCCTTTTTAAAATTTTGTGTTCTAAAGTCATTAAACACTTTTGACCAAAATGTTTGATAGTTCTAAAAGCCTTAGATTAGTACCAAATGGGCATTGTAACACAACTAGTGTTCTCATAAATTTCTCAATGTCACTCCATTTAGTTAAAAAATACTTGATTGTAGGGATTCTTATGTGATAAACAATAATATCACAGCGGAAATAGGATCCCCAATGACGATCTATGCGAAAGAAAGACTCGTATGAAGTTTGATTTATCTATATAATATATCTATACCTTTGTTGCGTGCCCTTCGCTTATCCCGCTTGTCCTCGATTCGTCGGATCTCTTGCACGTTTAAGCATTCATCCCTCTATGCGTATCCACACGAGCACGATCTCAAGCTTCGGAGAAGAATCACCTTTTGTGGTGCTAGCCACACAAGGTGATTTGGCCAAAACAAGAAGGAGGAAGAAAAGGGATGTTAGGCTAAAAGGGAGAAAAGAGCTCAAATGACTTGTCTCCTTTCAAAAAATGCAAGAAAACCTTTTATATTCATCTCATAAATATAAAGAGTTTTTGTCTCTTTAGCTTCCTCACATTAAAACCAATTAAAACTCAAATAGAGTACATGTTTCTCATATTGACTCTTCATATTCTCTTCATCTAATGAAAAGAAAAATCTTTGGTCTTCCTCTATAATTAATTCATTAAATATTAT
>NC_133864.1:65543-145803 GCF_044706935.1 Curcuma longa
GAGTTCAAATCTATTTTACAATTAGAAAAATAGATTTAGACTGACCCGACTAGAGGATATAATATCGAGGTAGAGTTAGAGGAGTTGTTTGGACTACCTGCACCTCCACCTCCACTTACGACTGACCAGAGGCTGACCCGACTAGAGAAGTCTTTACAGGCTTCCAGTAGATGATGATCGATCGATTGGATGGTCAGGATGCGAGCATATCAGAGTTGTTGGAGATGGTTAGAGCATGGGGGCATCCACACCACCACCACCTCAGTAGATGTTTTGTTTTGACTTATTAGACCTATTGACTTGGACTTAGTAGACTTATGGACATATTGGACACTGGACTAGCTTGTACAGTTTTTTACTTCTGCATAGTTCGGTTTTTACAGTTCAACATTTATATGCAATTTTATTCTAACTTTGCTTGGTAGACTAAAAAAATACAAGTTTTTCAAAATTCACATCTTTGGATTTTTAAATCTATTATAAAATAGTTTTTCAAAAAGCTTATTATTTTATTTTAAAAAAATCTATTTTCAACCTTTTTCTTTTATTTTCAAAAGTAAGGAATGAATGTTTTAGCCTTAGACTAGAATCAATTCCCCAGAAAGCATGTACCTATAGATCTAGGTGGAGCATCTCACAAAGCACACTAGATACCTTGCTTGTGTTTATGAAACATAGACTGGTGTGAGATGCATAGGATTCTAGACTAAGTATAAGATGCCTAAATCAGTGCATCGAACCTTATTTGGGCTTTAAAATATATTGATCAAGTTAAGTGTTCCTAAGTTTAAAACTTAATGGAATGATACACTTATACTTGGCTAACTGGGTCAAGGTACTACTTTTTAGTAATTAGCTAAAACACAAGTTGGACACTCATCCCACGGATAACATTTTTTATCTATCTATTTTATTTATTAAAATGCTTGGACTCAAACCCTATAGGTATTACTTTTGATTATGTCAAAGGGAGAGAAATTATGAGTTTCAAGTTTTCAAATTTTTTCAAGTTTTAAAGTTTTTTTTCAAAATCATTTTGAAAAAAATCTTTTCAAGGCTTAAACTTTTTAAGGAAAAATGTTTTCAGAAACTTTCTTAAAAGGATTAAAATTTTTTTCAAAAATGTCTTCACAAGTTTAAATTTTGACTTAAATTATTTTAAAAATTTGAATACATGTTTTGAAAATTAAAAAGTTTGAACTTAAGCTTAAAATTCTAAACTCTTTTAAAAAGTTTAAAATTTTAAGTTCTCAAAACTTAAAGAACTTGGATAATTTTGCTTAAGTTTATTCAAAACTAAGCAATGCTAGGTTCAGGGGGAGAGAATTGAAAATTTATTTTTTCAAAAATTATTGCTTGTTTTTCAACTAAGTATAAATTCAGGGGAGCCCTAGAAGTAGGGGAGTTTAGGTTACACTTGCTGCATTTCATGCATGACATGCTTATAAACTCTGTTTTGTTAATTTTATATTATAAGTTAGTATTATTTTTACTTAATCTGAAACTTGAGTTGTCATAATCAAAAAAGGAGAGATTGTTGGTGTAGGAAGCACCAGATGATCGAACCTTGGTTTTGAAATGACACTAGGTTCACGTTAAGTGTGTTATTGGACTAATATGTTGATCTAGTGTGCAGGGAACACAGGTAAAGTCCTAGTTGAGGCTAGGTAAAATATAAAGTCCTAGTTATAGGCTAAGTAAGGACAAGTCCAGATTTGGAGGATCAGGCGAAAGACTTGACAGGTCAAGTGCACCAAGTGCAAGCCCATGCAATGTCGAAGGACCGGGAAGCATGGTCAAAGTCCAATCGGGTACGATTAGGAGGACCAGAGGATTGGTGAAGTCTGGGCGGTCTGGAGGACCGACTCGCAGTAGTAAATTCTTAGGGGGCCAAGGACAAAGCCGAGCAGGAAAGTCCAACAAGTCTGGAGGACTTAGTTAGTAGTCAGATAAATTCTCCTGAGAGGAGTGGGTCAGGACGCGTTCCCGAAGAGGAACTGTAAGCGTTAGGTCTAACCTAAGGTTTCATTAGAAACCTGATGTTAAGACCAAAAATCAGTTCAAAGAATTGACTTTTCAATCCGTATTTTTGTATATGTGGAACTAACTTGTTTTGCAGATTGGGAAGTTGAAGTCTTTGACTCCAGGTGACTTAAATCGAGATTCAAGTCAACTGGATGGTCGAGTCGACCGAAATGTGGATTCCAGTCAACTTGGGCTCGGATAAGCGCAGCGGAAGTCGAAGTCTATCAACACCCTCCACGTTAGATTCAAGTCGACCTGAGTAAGGATTCCAGTCGACCTGAGTAAGGATTCCAGTCAACCTGAAAGCAAAGTCAGCCGTGGAGAAAGAGGATCACGGTCTACGTGGGGTCGACCTGAGATGCATTCCAATCGACCTGAGTGGGTTATAAAAAGAACAACGATCAGAGGCTTCGTACATTAGTTTTTCATACTTCCACAATTAAGTTTTATCAAGTCGACGGTGTCCTGAGTGAGCAGCAACATCTATTCAAGCCATCGTAACACCGAATTCGCGCCAGAACGAAGATTTATAATGCGCCAACACTTGGGTAATGAATTGTATATTTGAATTATAAATCCGATAACTATTTTATCGTGATATCTTTGTATTCGTTACAACTTATTTTCGTAAGGAAACAAGTTAATTAGTGGATTGTCCATTCGAAAATAATCACAGACCGTAGACCTTGAAGTAGCAGTCTTCGACTGTGAACCAAGTAAAAAATAACCAAGTCATTTTTTCTTGCTTTATTGCTTTACTAAGTCTTCCGCTACAGCTATACTTTGATTTACGTAATCGAACGCTCAAATTTTCGAAGATCGGGAAAAACACTTAAGCGCTATTCACTCCCCTCTAGTGCTTAATTCGATCCTACACACCTGACCTGCCTGGACTTTCACTTGGTGCACTTGATCCGCCAATACTTCTGCCTAGTCCTCCAAACCAGGACTTCCGTTGCCTAGCCTCCAGCGAGGACTTTCCATTGCCTAGTTTCCACTAGGACTTGTTTGTGCCTAGCCTCAACTAGGACTTTCCTGTGCTCCTTGCACACTTAGATCAATACATTAGTACACACCACACATTTAACCTGAATCTCTTGCCATCATCAAAATCAAGATTTGATCATCTGGTGCTCCCTGCACTAACAATCTCCCTCTTTTTGATTATGACAATTTGAGTTTCAAGTTAAGAAAAATATTTCTAAACAAAAAAGTCATTTAATTCATGCTTAAGAAAAATACCTATGTAATTTATGTAATTCATGCATGTGATAACAGTTATACAATATGTAGCATGATTATCTATCTTTCTCTGCTTTCAAAACTCCCCCTGAATTTATATTTGGAAAAACATACAAGGTTTTAAAAAAATTTGTATTCTCCCCCTGAACTTGACATGGTTTAGTTTTGATCAGTTTGAAACAAAATCATTCAAGTCCCTTTCTAAAAAAATTTTTGAAGATGTTTCAGATTTTTTAAAAATTTTGGACTTGATAAATTTTAGATTTTTTTTAAATTTTAAACTTGATAAACTTTGAAATCATAAGTCATCAAAAAAAATATTTGAAATCATAAATCATTTAAACATAAAATCTCTATATCTCTCCCCCTTTGACATAATAAAAAAAAATATATAAATAAGCCTATAGGTTTAAGTCCAAACATGTATCTATAAAGAAAATACTTAGACAAAAAAATTTATCTGTGGGGTGCATGTCCAACTTAGGTTTCAACTAACTATCAAGAAATAGTAGCTTGACCCAGTTAGTCAAGTTTAAGTACACCATTCCATTTCGCTTATAGTTAGGAACACTTAACTTGATTCATAATCTGTGTTTATAACCCAAGTTTTGGTTCGATGCACAAATATAAGCATCTAGGACTTAAGCTAGAATCTTATGCATCTCACACCGTTCTAGATTTCACAATACACAATCAAGTTAGCTAGTATGTTTTGTGAGATGCTCAACCTAGAGGTCCATGCTTTCTAGGGGAGAATTCTAGTCTAAGGTTAAAACATCCCTTTCATTTTCTTTAAAATTCAAATTTTAAAAATAAGTTTTTTAAAAAGAAAAAATAAACTTTTAAAATATTTTTGAAAAATTAAGTAATAGTATAGTAGAAAATATGAGTTGAAAATCCAATATTTTTTCTTAGTCTACCAACTATAGCACTAATTGTTTTCTAATTGTACTAAACTTGAATTCGGGTAGAGGTTTAATAAATATGTCTGCTAAGTTAGATTTGGACTCAACATTGTCGAGTACAATTTCTCCCTTAGCAACATAGTCTCTAATGAAGTGATGTTTGACCTCTATGTGTTTTGTTCTAGAGTGGTGCACTAGGTTTTTGGTCAGATTTATGGAACTTATATTATCAATTAACACCTTGTTTTATGATATTTTAAATTGTAATCCATTAATGTGTGCATCATTCAAAGTAATTGTGCAACATATTCACCCATGACTATGTATTCTGCTTCAGTTATAGATAATTGATGACTTAAGGTTTTTATGATTTAAACTGATTTAATTTTGGGCTTTTACATTAAAATAAATTATAAAATGGATCGGTTTGACTTTAATTGTCCTATATTGCATGATTTGAGGCTTGATATAATTTTTATGATTTAATGGTAAATTTTTGGTATTAATTTGGTTTTAATTGATTTTAGGACTCAAATCGGACCCAACTCGAGCTCAATCGTGGTCAAATCGAGTCAAATTTGTCAAATTGATCAAGCCAACATGGAGTACATGACCTAGATCGAGCCCGATCAAAATCCCTAAATTTTTTGGAAGCCCTAAGCTGCCCTAGAGCTCAGATCAAGTCTACACCGCAGGATCAGGATTCAACGGCTCAGATCTGTTAATTAATAAGCAGTATAAAATCAAAAACCTTACCTGATGAACAGGAGCCGCCCGACACTGTGCTTCGTCCCCGCGATAGCGCCTCCTCTGCTGAGGAGCGTACCAAATGGCGAGCTCCCGTCCTCCCAAACCTATCCCATTGTGATCCTTGA
The DNA here is from genome assembly GCF_044706935.1 of Curcuma longa. Classification (NCBI taxonomy): domain Eukaryota; kingdom Viridiplantae; phylum Streptophyta; class Magnoliopsida; order Zingiberales; family Zingiberaceae; genus Curcuma; species Curcuma longa. The sequence continues at coordinate 70,591 of NC_133864.1, forward strand.
TCAACGAAGAGTCCAACGCCGGCCGATTGGGTATTTTTCCGGCGGCTGGAAGGGCGCGACGGAGAGGGTTTCTCCGGCGATTCCAACCTCTGTTTCCGGCGTTTCTGGCGGTTCGCTGCACAAACCGAGCCCAAGCTTCGATGAGGGGTTCTCCTGGGATCTCTGAGCTTGCCTGTATCACCAGCAACCCAATCGGAGCTTCCAAAAGCTGAGGATTCCAGTTAGCCATTTCAAACAGCCTACTGCACAGCGTTCTATTCCGTTCGGAGAGGGTTTTTCCGGGCTTCTCAGACGTCGGGCAGCGAATACAACACACAAGAGACCGACGTGAAGATTCCTAATCGATCAGTAACGCTGGTTTGACACCCAGCTGAGGAGAAAAATCGGAGAAGGGAGAAGAGGATGCGTTTATCTAATTTCTGAATTTCTGTTGCTGTTTTTCAGATTCTAAGTTTTTGTTAATCGTATTCCTTAGCAACTCTTTGAATTTGGTTTGCTTAATTGATACTTAATGTTTGTTTGAATGCTAATCTGTTTATAGCTTGTTAAGTTTCCATTTCTCAAATGAAACCGAAAACCTGATTTCCCCTTCCTGTTCCGTGCCAAAGAGGAACTGTTCTGTGCCATCTTCACTATTTTCTTGCTATCAATAGGGTAGTTAGGTTTAAGTCTAGGATTTAAGCAATTAACTTTCTGAGTTGTTTGTTTTAACTCGAATTACTGTTTGGTGCCATTTGATAGGTTTAGATCTGTTTTTGAATTTTTTTTTTATCTTAACTCAATTTGCATTGCATTTCTAGATTAGGGATAAATTGATTTCAGTTGCATTTTATTACTCTATTGCATTTTTCATTCGCATTTCATTCGAAAATACCAAAACCCTCATTTTTATAGAAAACCCCAAAAATACGATAACGTAAGCTCGAATTAAGCAATTGTCTACTAGTCCTTGGAAAAATACGACTCGAGGCCCCTATACTTGATTTATTTGGATTAATTGTGGGTTTTCGATATTTAAAAATCAATTTGCAACTCCATTCGTGACATCTAATTGAGGGTTGTCAAATTTTGGCGCCGTTGCCGGGGACACTAGTAGAAATTGTTTGATTTAAGCTTTTGCATAGTTTTACATTTCTTTGTTTATAGAGATTATGCATCTATAGACTTAGGTTATCACATCTCACAAAGTACACTAGATAACTTGATTGCCTAGAATGGTGTGAGATGTATAGGGTCAAAGATTGAGTTTCAGTCAGTGCATCAAATGAAAACTTGGGCTAAAAATAAAAAGCATGGATCAAGTTATGTGTTCCTGTTTAGTATAAGCTAACTAGAATGATATATTTAAACTTGACTAACTTAGTCAAGCTACTATCGTTTGAAAGTTAGCCAATATAAATAAGTTAATTAGACATATGTCTAAAAGATAAATTTTTTTATCTAGTATTTTTATACATTATATAAATGACATGTTTGGACTCAAACCCAACTTCTCACGTAATTGAGTGATTTCAAAATTTTATAATTTTTTATTTTTTATAAAAATAAAGTTTTTAATAAATATTTTTGATTATATCAAAGGGGGAGAGAAGTCAAGTTAAATTCAAAATATTTTTGAAAGCTAATTTGGAAATTTTTACCCTAAATATTTTTTAAGTGTTTTTGAATGAGAATTTTCAAAATTAAGTTCAAAATTTGATATTTACAAAAATATTTTTTTAAAAAAAATATAAATATAACTTTAATGGTTTGTAATCAAATTGATAAAAGTAAAAGTCATATCAAGTTCAAGGGGAGAGGAAAAAGAAAAAAGATATTTTTCAAAAATTATTTTTCTAAGTAGACCTTAATTTCAAGGGGGAAATCCTAAATTAAGATGGAGTTGAAAACTTTAACTTTCTATATGTTTGTTATTGACTTGCCATGATTGTTGCAGTTGACTTACTTATTTTTAAAGTAATTATTTTACTTAACTTGAAACCTAGGTTGTCATAATCAAAAAAGGAGAGATTGTTGGTACATAAAGCACTAGATGATCAAACCTGAGTTTTGATAATGACAAAGAGTTCAAGTTAAGTTTGTGAAGTGATCTAATGAGCTTAATTGAGTGTGCAGGTAGCATAGGAAAGTCCTAGTTGCAACTAGGCAAAAGAAGTCCTAGTTGCGATTAAGCAAAGAAAGTCATGATCTAGAGGATTAGGCGGAAGACTTAGTTTAGAGAACTGGGTAAGGAAGGCTTGGTTAAAAGGACTAGGCAGGAAGTCTTGGTGGATCAAGAGCACCAGACAAAAGTCTAGACAGGTTTGGAAGATCTGACGTCTAGCAGTGGAAGACTTGGAGGCCAAGGATCGAGGCTGAGCAAAAGTCCAATAGGTTTAGAGGACCTAGTTGGCAAAAGATAAATTCTCCTGAGTGGAATGGGTGAGGACGCGTTCCCAGTAAGGGAAACAGTAGGTGTCGGTCTGACATAGGATTTCACTGGAAATCTGAAGTCAAGATCAAATAGTTTGTAAAACTATTATCCTTCCTGTTATATTTTAGATTTTGGACTAACTTGTTATGCAAGAAAAGAGGGGTTGAAACTTTATGTTCCAGGCACCCTTATTTGGATCCCAAAACCACCACTATCCTTCTATGCACAATCATCTTTCGACACTGCCACTGCCCCACTTATGCTTTCACTGCCACCCTTGAAACTAGAAATAATATAACAAATAGTATTATGTCTATATATGAACGAAAGTTACTATCTAGCTAATGGGAACAAAAGAACATGAGCATCTTTACATGGTAACGAACAAGTGTGATATGATTAGATTAGCTCAAATAAAAAAAAGAGGTCCTAGTTTAGTAATAGGTACCAGAGTCCTAGGATTATTCCTGCACAACCAATACTAAAAGAATAAACATTTTTTAAAAAATGTTTTAACTACTATAAGTGTGTGTGAATGTTAGTAGGATTATTCCTGCACAACCAATAATCATTTTGGGACCTATTAACTTAGTGGCATGTGCATACAATCTATTAAACCTCTGCTTTCCAGTAAACAAAAATTCTGCAGTTTCTCATAGAGTTTTAATTGGCACGCTATAGGACTTGGCACGCTACAGGTACATCCTTCAACTTACATATAGAATTGCTTAAATATCTCCACATGTTAATTCTGTATTTGATTTCCACATGATAGAATTTATTAGCCATTGTAGTGAGATTCCTTTTACCCGGTTTGATTTATACAACGAGAAGTTCTAGAAACAATTGCTATAACAAAGTTCAGTCAAGAAATGAAGCAATAAGCATTAAGCAAATAGAATACAAGGTTTGTCCAACAGATTGTTTCCAAAGTGGTTAGTGAATACAAGGTTTGTCCAAAGGCAAGAGCAATTCAAATGAAAATGAATGCGGAGAAGAAAAAAATCGGGACTCCCGAACCCTAAATTGCAATTATAGCGACGGAATTAAATTCCGTCGCTAATTTAAAGAAAACAAAATTAAAAAAAATCATTTTTAACGACGGAATTAAAATTTCGTCGCTAATTTTTAAAAAAAATTAAAAAAAACATTTTTAGCGATGAAATTTTAATTCCGTCGCTAATTAGAGACGGAATTAAAATTCCGTCGCTAATTTACAGAAAAACAAAATTAAAAAAAAAATCATTTTTAGCGACAGAATTAAAATTCCATCGCTAATTTAAAAAAAATTTTAAAAAAATCATTTTTAGCGACGGAATTAAAATTTCGTCGCTAATTTAAAGAAATTTTTTTTAAAAAAAATCATTTTTAGCGACGGAATTTTAATTCCGTCGCTAATTATACTATTAGCGACGGAATAAAATATTCCGTCGCTAATTATAGCGACGGAATTAAATTCCGTCACTATTTCCGTCGCTATTTCATGATTTTTTTATGGTGATGCTACCAATAGCTATGTATGATTCAGTAATGTGGTATATGTCTAAGAAAGTAGTTAAAATAAAAATTAAAAGATTCTAGTTGGAAAAGAAAATTTATTTTGATAGATGTTTTGTATTTACATATTGGCTACCTATATTTAATTTAGTTGTTAGAACATAATTGTGAATACATAAATACACATACTAGTCTAAAATCAAGTATGCTATTTTATTTTTAAGGTAAGAGATAAGTCGATTGATATAATCAAATAAATCTGGGCTAGTTGACTGTTCTCAATTGGTGTATGACTTTGAGCTCTTATTTAATATTCTCATTGATCACGCAATCCATTTGTTTATATGAAATTGATGGTATATAATTGTGATCACACTAGATAAAATCGTCATGTGTGAGTGGAAGATAAAAACAAAATTAAATGGGTCGTCCATGAGGGCTGACCAATTTAAATAATTCAAATATTTGATTTGAATTCTTAGAGGAATGTGTTTTTCTCCGTCATTTAATTTCCATAACTTCTAGAAGAGATGGCATAGAATTTTATTGCCATACAAAAAAAATATAAAAATATGAGCGGACCATTTAATCATAAGTATAATATATTACAATTGTTGAAGAATTTTAGATTATGAAAAAAAAATTTCCTTTTTCATTTTGTTATTGATATTGGATTATCGAAATCATAAGAAAAATTTAGTAATTCAGCTACAAAGATCTTTAAATGAAATGTATTTTTATTTAATAATTATATAAAAAATTCATATTAATTATCCGTCAAAAAGAATACAGACAAACTAAGAGAATCACTAGAAATGTAACAAATTTTATTTGAAATAAATTTTATAGAAGGGTTTTGGCTAAAAGGATTTGATCATCCTTAGAGGATTGAAAATTTTAAAAATAATATGGATAAACTAAGGGACCGTTAGGAGTACTGCAATAATGTACATCCAATATGAATCTAAAATCTTTAAAATTATCAAATATTTGTAGTTGAAAAAAATAACAATTTGACTTCTGGCTATGACTCAATTTCTTTAGTTCAAATGGACAAAGAGCCATTTGATGACTGACGGAGAGTGAACACATACTTGATTTTGGGCGAACAAAAAGCGGTTTAACGCTTCGATTTGAGCGGACGAAGAGTAGTTTAATGCTTGGATATTTAGAAAAAATAGGTATATTTTTTAATACATATTTCAATTATTTGTACTTTTTATTTTTATCCGTATAAGAAAACAAGGGAGAAAATCACCGACACTAAAACTTCAATTGGAAGCAATGCCCCTGGTCCTACCATCTAAACCGTCCACTGCTCAACAAACGCTACCGATTCAATCTCGAAGCTGGCTGCTTAATCTGGCGCTATCAGTCAGTCCTTTTCCTTTTACTTATTCTTGGCTCGGTGTATGGCGTGGGCTGGTGGCAAAATCAACACTGCTCAGGGACTCACATGAGGGAGAAGGAGAAGGAGAAGGAGAGGGAGAGGGAGAGGGAGAGAGAGGGAGAGGGCGGGGAAGAGAAAAGGACAGTGGTGGCGCACTGACAATGACATGGAGCTGTCACGTTTACAAATTAATGCGGTGTCGGATGGGATAGGAATGGAGCAAGATGGATGAGCAATCTCCTTCTCCCTCTCCAATTTTCACATCATGCCGGATATGAAGTTTCACTCCAAACGAGGCGTCCGGTTTAGGATTCTCAAACTATGCGGGTCGATCTGCATATTCATAAGTTTTTGGGGTTTGAGTTCGGACGAGAAAACGACAAAACAAACAGTCTGACAGGAAAAGCAAAATCAATTATGATAAGCTTTTGGGGTAAACTGAATTTATCTGTTTTTTCCATGTAAAATTGGATTACTTTTTCTCTGGGTAAGCGGGTCGTATTGCTGCTGACGTCAGCGTTTCCGCCAGTTTAGTCACTTGGCGCAGGCGGAATCCAAAGTGGGAACTAATCTCTGCGGCACAAGGAGTGGCGAGAGCGGTAACGGCGATTTCGAGTTCCCAAGACGGCGATTTCTGATATTGAATAGGAATAGAAATAGGAATTTCAGTCGAGCTAGGTTTTTCGCCATCTACTCTTCTCCTCCCCTTGACTGCTTGGTAACTCCACTCCATTGCTGCTGCTCTTCCTTCTCTTGTTCTGTTTCTAGGGTTTGTCGACCCTGCATTTCCCTTTATTGAGGTGGTTTGCTGGTTGTTGCTCGACGCCTTTGGTGGATCCCATTGTGTACTGCTCCTTTACACCAATGCCGAAGATTTTCGGGTTTTCCCGTCGCCGAACGAAACTGGGAAGGTAGTCTTCAGCTATTCGCGTTTACTGAGCTATGCTCCTTGTGTGCCTCATTATGCTCTTTTGACGAGCCGTTCTCACCTTTGGAACCTTGGATTGCAGAAGATGATTTTTTTCAATGAATTTCCTCTAGGATGCGATAGTCTCCGGAGTTATTATGTATTCATAAGTTTAGCATGCCATAACTTAGGGTCTTTGATTCCTCTTTCATTCTTTATTGATGCAAGTTATTATCATTATCCGTGTACCACAAAGAGATATCAGTAGCAATTTATGGTATTTCTGATTTATGTAGCATCGCCATTTCGTTAATGAACAGTCTTTTGTACAGTAAAAAAATCATGCGTGATCTTTTGCTGAAGAGACTGTTTTGCCTAGTATTCTAACTGACAAGATACCCAATCTTGAAGAAGCTCAACTGTTGTCAAATTTACTGTGTACCATTGTTCAGGTTGAAGGTTCAACTTGGAGACCCTTTGCAGGGCACTAGAAGTCCCATCCGATCATCTAAACAGCTATGCCGTTCCAATGCAAGATATTTGCTAATAATTATTTGGTTATAGTCTATTTTCTCCACTGAAGTAATTAAAAATTGAGGTGTAATTTCCTAGGAAGAGAATGTGGTAGTTGCATCATCAAGTGGCCGCTCTGATGGCCTTGATTGCCGTTACTCATCCCGTACATTCGATTCGCATAATTCTAGCATTGGGAGTACAGAAGAATGGCGAGCATTGCCAACCTATGGCAACAAACCAACTCCTCGATCCCATGTAATTGGTACTCCAAACTTGGGAACTTCGTTTTTTTCACATAACTTACCCTCAGTAAATATCACATGCTGTAAACCTTTAATCTGTTTTCTTTTCATTCAATAGCATGCAGCAGTTGTTATTGGGAGCAAAATGGTGGTGGTTGGCGGCGACTCTGGCCATGGTTTGTTAGATGACACTCTGGTAACTAACTCTTATCTGGTTTGACACTCATATAAAAAAATTGTTCAGTCTTCTTTCATTGAACATACCAGACAGAATTTCTAGCAGACTTATGATTTGAAAGCCTCTTTTAGTAAGACATTCAGATGAATTTCTACTAACATTTAGACGATTTAGCACTCACTTTATTTATTCATTTCAGGTATTAAACTTGGAGACACTTACGTGGACAGCTAGTGTTTCAAGTGTCTACTCATCATCTGGTGGGGTTGCTTTAAAGTTCCCTGCATGCAAAGGCCACTCTCTGGTATGATTCTAATGTTCTGGCCTACAAATATTTATATTGTTTGGTCAAGCAGCCAATTATATCCAAATTCACATTTTATTTTCTAATTTAATTGAAATTCTTATTTGTGATATTGGCAGTGTAGGTTTGGTCCAGTAACCTGACGTAAAGTTACATAGATCTGACACTTTTTTGATTTGCATTTTCTGTGTATCTGTTGGATTTATTGTCATCAATGTTGAGTTTATGGCATTCTGAATTGTATTAGTAATATGCTTTTACATGATATTATATGTGCATGGATGGTTCATAATTGCCACAATTTGTATATTATGTTCTAACTAAGATGAGAAATAATTAATTTAATTTGTCTTGCTGCTTTTGTGAACCTTGGTGTAACGGTGACGTTGCTGCTGTGTGACTTGGTGATCACGGATTCGATTGCCTACAATAGACCCTTCCCTAGGACTTCACATTGACAGGAGCTTCGTGTACCGGACCATCCTTTTTCATGTTGCCTTTTGGAATATGTTTGGCTTTTTTACTGTTGCTTTCACATCATGCATGTTCAACTGGTAACATATTACGCATCAAGTCTCTAATATTGTGTGAGTGAACTGGTGAATCAAATTATGCTTACCTGGCGATATGGTTTCTCAGTTGTTGCTTCCTCTTTTTGCTTGTTTAATTGACAACACATTTAGTGACAAGAAAAGTCTCTAATAGTCTGTGAGTAAATGGTCCTTGAGCAAGCTAATGCTCACTGCTAGAGTAACTGATACTAATCACTGGGTAATTTCTATACTTTACAAGCAGGACTTATGCAGGTTCTCTGGAAGAATAAGTTAAGGCTTATGCCCTTTTGTTATGTAGGTTTCATGTGGAAAATCTGCTCTCCTTGTTGGAGGAAGGACTGATCCTCCGAGTGACAAATTGTCAGGTTGTTTTTAGTTTTCATTTCCTGATCGTATTGACTAATTGAAGATTAGTACACTCAAGACAATTATTGTTATTGAGGCTATTTTGCATTAAATTTTTTTCAGTATGGTCCTTCAATGTAGAAGTGGAAAGCTGGTCACTTGTTGAAGCTAAGGGAAATATTCCGGTAATTGATATATGATACTTCCATTTCTATTTTTAATTAGATTACTTTCATATTTTAGACTATGTTTTCTTCTTTTAATCTTTATTTGTTTAGCTTCAATAACATGCTCTTTACATCTTTATTTTATACAATGTATTTTTGTGGAGTAAGTGTTGTCCTTTTATTTGAAAATATTATGTCTCCTAAGAAGAATACTTTGTAGTGGGACTAAAAGCTCAAAATATTATGCTTTTATCTAACTTTTTTACTTGTTTGGTTGCTGGTTCTATTAACTCTTCACAGCCATGATTTAAAATGCTTAAATCTTCATATTGGTAGAAATGCATTAATGTAAACTCTTGTAGAATTTCAGGTTGCTCGCAGTGGCCATACTGTACACAGAGCAGGCAATGTGCTAATCCTTTTTGGAGGTGAGGATATGAAAGGAAGAAAGCTGAATGATCTCTACATGTTTGATTTGAAGTCACTCTCTTGGCTTCCTTTGCATTATAAGTAAGTAAAATTTCTCTCAAGTTGTATTTTCTGTGTGGAAATTAAATCTGGGTTAGAATCATTACAGTAAATCATGAAAAGAAAAAAGCTTGAAAGAAATATATCATTAGAATGATGGTAGTAGAAATTTGGGGCCTTGTTCTAAATGACTTATTTGCTTGAAGTTAATGCTTGCGAACTTGAAATGTATAGTTGTTTCTCTCTTTGAAATTGGATGATTTTGGATTAAATATTTGTTGGCCATTAACCTATTGATGTATCTATATGCTAACAATCTTCATTTACAGGGGCGCAGGACCTTCAGCGAGATCAAATCATGTAGCTGCTCTTTATGAAGATAAATTGCTCTTTGTATATGGAGGGCAATCAAAATCTAAGATTCTCCGTGATTTTTACTCTCTAGATTTTGAAACAGTATGTCAACCAGTTCATGTTTAGTTTATTTTGGACAAATAATTTAATTAATAAATTTTTCAGGAGAAAAAAATATGCATCCCATGAGTCTTCTGTAATCGATGACAATTTGGTTTGACATCCTAACTGATATGCTATTTTACTATTCAGATGATATGGTCAAGAGTCAAAGTCCATGGTCATCACCCTTCACCTAGAGCAGGTTGCTGTGGCGCTCTTTGTGGAACTAAATGGTACATTATAGGTGGCGGAAGCAAGAGAAGAAGTATGAATCTACTATCACATAGAATACTATCGCATATTTAAAGTTGATCTCTAACAAATGGACCATACCTTGTCTTGTTTCTTCTAATTGCAATTACCAATGTTCAAATAAAACTTAAATTAACTCTGTTTCAAAGACTTGGCTATGATTAGTGACTTAGAAAAGCACAGAATTTGAGTTTTATATCTGGATAAAATTCAATAGCCAACTCCAAATACAGAGGCTATTGGTTGGTTGTTATTATAGCCATTTCAACAATAATGCTAACTTGAGAATTAAATGAGTATTATTAATTGAAGCAGAAGATGTCATGAATGTTTTAGTCGATTAGCATCTGGATTGTTATGAATCATCTTCTTCAGAAACAAATTTTGGCTATCTATCAAAATTACTCGATCGTACAAGGTCCAACATTTATTAGCTATAGTTTAGCGTTTCTTGACCGAATGACCACTATCACTCAATGCTTTGTTGGCCTCATTAGCTCTAAAATCTCTATTGGTATGCCAAGCCGGGAATTGAGTTGATTGGAACAGGTGAACCTACTATTCATTATAAATCCTTTGAACTTTAGTTTGATTGAAAAATTCAAGGAACCTATCCTCTTCCTTTTTTCTTTCCCCATTCAGTGGCTCTGGCTCCTTGGTACAAAATATTTTCTTGTAAGCTAGTCAGTTTAGCCTTTATTGGCTTATGTTCAGTTGGTTGAAATATTATTAAATGTGTGGATTGCACTATATTGACATGGTTTTAGCAGTTGACATATAATGATTAGTCTACATTTTCATATCTTGAAATTCTAAGAGTGATTATTTGCAGGACATGCTGAAATCCTCATCTTCGATATTTTAAAATTTGAGTGGTCCACAACAGTTATGTCACCAAGTGTTTCGGTGATAACAAATAGAGTAAGTTGCTATGGTCTTTGTTTTGTTTCCTTTGGGGTGGACGAGGAGTACCTATCATCACATGCTATTAACTCTTCCACATAAATGCTGCATCTTTCTTTAAAAAAAAAGGGGGCTACTTAAAATTTTTTATCCAGGATTTGTATGCATAAAAGGCCTTATTTGCAAGTTTCATAGTTTCGGCTGCAATTCCTTGTGGAGAATTTTTTCCATAACTGCACATGGCCTACACCTTGTCACAGTTCAAACGTCTTGACCCTTTAGGAGCATGCCCCAGCTTGATCATTAGTTGCTTTTACCCAGATAAGTGTACATGTAGCTAGGATTATAGCCTTATACTCCACCTTCGAATTCTACAACAATGTGTTTCTTGCTCTCTCAGTGCAAGAAAGCAAGAAAGCAAGAAACATATTAGAAGCTAAATTTGGATCAGGAGCTATTGCTTGGTGGGCAGTGAAATCTCGTGACTATCTGTCAAAGGTCCTTTACGACGGAGGCTTTGATGATAATAATCTTGCCAGAGAAGGTAATGGAATAGAAAGCTGTAGGAACTAGAAGCACGTTTTTTTAACTTTGGAAGTAGATAAGGAGTCTGAAAAAAGAGTGAACTTAAAGGTGGCATCAACAACTCAAGAGAGTAGTGACAGTAACCCATATACAACTGAGATTAGCCAAGGAAGACACACTTTATCACAGATTAGCCTAGGAAGAAACACTTTATTGCTCTAGGTGAGAGTTTATTTTGTTGAGAGATGATTGATCAGAAGAATAAGTACGCTCCAACACCTTAGGAGGAAGACAATAGATGGGATCACATGGAAGTAAAATAGTAAAGAGAACTTCACCATGGAGACCAGGAGAAGACATGCAGTTTACTAGTTAATATACAATTAAACTTGTTTCATCCCAAAGTTTGAGTGAAATCCCATTCGAGTAGAAGTGTATGAGCAATCTTAATGATTCTTCTTATTAGTTGCACCATTCGTTGGAATATATGAGAATAAGATGATCTATGACGCCTTTGAAAGAGATGAATGATTAAAGGAGTTAGAGAAATATTCTTTAATGTGTCACTCCTTTACATCACAATAGTTTCACTAAACAAGCTTTGTATCCGCACATAGAAGGAAGAAAAAATAAATTAGATATCAGAATGATGTGCTATTTGGAAAAATCTAGTCATTCTTGAATAGTTAATTAGAATATTAAAATATTTGAAACAAACCATGTTTGAAGCAAACTAGTACTCTACTAGGACCCCAAAAATCTAAATAAGTTAAATAAATGGTGTAGAAACACATTTATAGATACAATTAAGAAACATAGATCTGACATATTTTCCTAATTGATAGAACTCGTAGGATGAGATAACCTAGACAACGCCTTTTAGATACATTGAAATGACCGAGTAGTTATGAATTTGTAGAGGAAGTTGAGGGTTCAACCACATGACTCGATCAAGGTGGTGCAAAGAGTCAATGCAAGACTCATTCTCAATAACAATCACCTTTTCTGTCCATGAATTGTAAATGGAAACAGAGAAAGCAATAAACATTATTGAACAATTTAAAGATATAGGATGCCTACTGACTAATAATAAATTTAAATGGAAATCAGGAATGTAATAAAGAAAAAAGATATAGATGAAAGAATACAAGCTTGTCTTTGTCAATGTGAAAACACCATTGGTAAGCATGAAATCAATGTATGAATTGAGTGATGTAAGAGTAGTGAATAAGTGAGGGTTACTAGATATACATTCAAAGAACTTTGAGTTAACCATCCATGTAAAAAATCTAGTGGAATTTATCAAAAAGGCAATAAAAATATCTTCATAAGATAAAACAACATGTACTGAGAAAATGCATCTATTGTAGCCTAGATTAGAAGAAGATGGGTTTACTACTCAGTAGATACTGTGATAGTAGAGATAGAGTCAGAGGATAGGATCATATAGATCATATTCAGTGGTTAGTTGACTGCCCCATACAAATGATGTGTAGAGGATAACCTTGTGGATAGCCATGAAAAGATTAACAATCATCCTTAATATTCCTAAGCTTCTTGCAATTGGTATATTTGGTTTGCCCTGTCAGTTGTATGACTGTTGCTGCTTTGCTAGCATCATTTATTGCCACAAGACTTTGCAGATAACATCTGAGCAACCAAAGTAGATTTGTCTACTAAGGTGTCAGATGGTAGTACGTGAGTGGTCGATGCCCTTAACATTCTTAAGTAACCATCAGATGTAGGAGGTATGAAGGTGTCTCTTGCTCTAACTTAAGTTTAGGTGTTTCTCGCTCTAACTTAAGATAAACCGTGTGAAGAAATGTAATAATGCTGAGCTTATCGTGATGATCCTACATAAACTTAACATCTGATGTGATTGGGAATATATACGAGCGATCAATAACATTGACATAAAATTAGCCAATATGTGTGGTCATCGTCATGTCGGTTTGCCATAGTTGGAAGAGACTACCAATCACAGATTTCTAGATTCTTCCAAAGTCTTCTAGCATGAAAAGAAGCATTGGAAGATGCTTGTGACAATTGTCAACCAAAGAAGAAGAAGGAACAATCGTAGTTGTCAGAATCATGCGATTCTTGATTTCTATGATTCAATATGATACAATTCATATATAAAATGACACAATTCTTGCAATATGAATTGGAAGTTAAAAGAACCTCAATGGTTTGGCCTGGCTAGTACGATTCAATACGAATCTTATTTATACGATTTTAAAAATAAGAAAGGAAATCATTAATGTTAAATTTAATCAACTAAAAAGGTGCTCTTACTCATTAAGAAATTAAATTAAACCCAATATCTTAGAAATTAATCTGAGTTTATTATGAAAGAAATGATGAATTTTACATTATAGGATAGAAGAATAATGGCCAAACACTGAAATTTCTGAGTTAAAAGTAAAATAGAAGAATATAATTTTTCAAGTGAAGACAGTAGCCAATGTAAACTAGACACCTAACAATGATTGAAAATAATAAAACTTGTCATATTGACAAAAAATGATAATAAAGGCGAAATACATAGTGACTCAGAAGTCATGTCTTAGATATGGTGTGGATGTAGATGGGTGTTCAATTTTACTTAAATGCTTGTTATTAGAGTTTTATACGGATGCTGATGGATGTTCAATTTTGTTGTGTCATATCTAGTTTTGTAGTATCATGTCTAGTTTTTGTTATTGTACACAATAACATTCTATTAGGGTTAAAGAACGCAATGAGGATGTTGATGGGAGTTCAGTTTTTAGAATTTTGTTTGGATTTGTGGGATCTGTTTGTTCTTTTTTTCAATTGCTATTGTTATTGGTTTGTTCCTATTTTTGCAACTTGTTAAAATGGACAAAGATGGCTTTCTTGGTATAAGTGTGGACTTGGGCGTTCATTCATTTATATGTTTCTTGCATCATTCATTGTTGAGAGGTGATCCCATATGTTTTGGAGTTTTCAGCAACTTTTCTCTATGCTTAGGCTTAGCGTTTCTCAATTGTTGAATCAAGTTTGATGATCAATCGATATTGAAATTGGAAGTGCTTATATGTTGATTTGATTAGAGCTGTAGCTCAGGAAGCATTGTTCTTTTTGTTAAAATTCTACGTGATAATAGTCATATGACTTGAAAAATTCAAGAAAGCAATAGACTGAACATGCAGTAATATGGCTGAGGAACTTGACATTTTGGGATTGAACCATTGAAGAAAAATAGCTGTTAGAATACAAATGGCAAGAGGAAGGAGGATAGGTTCTATATAGATATATATTTTTTTAATTTCTATTTTGGCTAGCTCACATGGAAGTATAAGGCTAAAATGCAATCCTCACTGGTGGCTGGTCAAATTTGACATCCACTGGAGAGGATGCTTCACGCAGAGCTCACCAGGTAGGAACCAAACTGAACTTGAGATGCTCTAGCTGAGCTCAAAATCTGATTAAGGTTGAGCATTTGTTGGTAGGGTGTTCAGTGTTGCTAATGCTTGTTGTGTTCGAGGATGATGTGATTATGCATGCGTAGCACAGGATGGCTCGCTAGCAAGCATGTATGTGGGTGATTGGTGGTGAGCTCTGTAGACAGCAATATAGGTGAATGCAGGCAAGGGTACCACGACAATGGTAGGGGCCCATAGAATCACTTGAAAAGATGAGGAGAGTAATAGGGCTCTAGTACCATGTAATAGAAAAATATTAGAGCTTATTATTTTCACTAGATCACCCTTCTACCTAAATGTTTTATTCATATTTGTAATAATGGCACTAAATTACATTTAGGTTCTTAACAATCACAATCATAGTTGCAGATCATTCTCTAGCATCAGTGTTTGGCATGTAAACTTTACACCATACTTGTAGCTTAAAGTAGAAATTGCTTGCTAATTTTTTTTCTTTCTATAGTGTAGTTATCAGGGGATAGAAGAAATGAAAAATTCATATTGCATTAACTCGTTAGCCAAATATTGCCTTTCAAGTGATCTGTAAAGATATTTCATTATGTTTTTGTCCCTGAATCAGGTTAGACTCTTCAGTGATAAACATCTCTCCATGTCGATAGAGTTAATGTTGTTTGATTCTGAGTAGGTTCACTTACACCATTTGATGGAGTAAATTGGCCTACATTTGGGGCCTTATAGCAGTCTGATTATGTTCTGTTCTTGATCTAAATACATAAATAGAAGACTATAATGGAGCAAGTGCTTCCTGTGGGTCATCATAATACAACATCAGCCTTGCAAATATCTTTTTTATAAGATAGTAGTCATTCATTTTTTCATTGGCAAATTGCAATTGTGTTCTAGAAGTAGCTAATTAACCATGAAGTTTTTATAACATTTATAGTGGCTCTGACTTGTATTATTATCGCTTATTATTATGCAGGGTTTTAGCTTGCTTCCAGTTAATCACAAAGACAAAATTTTCCTTCTTGCCTTTGGAGGACATAAGAAAGAACCATCCAATCAGGTCTAAAGTTGAAAAATCATCGATACTACATATGACTTGATTTGTTCTCTGTTTGCCTCAAAAATATCTGTATCTTCCTTGAACACAGGTTGAAATACTTTTCTTGGCTACAAATGACCATTCAATGAGTTCGCGGTCTGCCCCAGACACAGAATTATTACAATATGAAGAACATGCTGTGACTATCAAGGATGTTGGTGCTCACCTCAAGACTGTTTCTTCTCCAACTTCTGTTAATCATGTCACAAGACATAGTCTTGCATCTGCACTTGAGCAGCAAATATCTGGCAGGAAATCCATTTCAGATGATCCTTCTCCATCTGCTGGCATGCCAATTAGCAAGCAATTTCATCAAGATCAAGATTACCGTTTGGCTAATAAGATGCAGAAACCACCCCTTGAAGATGAAAATTATGAAACCGATGACCAGGTGCATAACAACCGTTTCTCACAGGTGAGGGCAATGAACACTTAATGTATCATTCTGTCTCTTTTTTGTGGATGAAAACGGACCAGACTTTTGCCCCTCTTTGAAAAATAAATGTTCCCTCATATTTGTACCAGCTAGTATCTACCCTTCAGATGGGATCTAAACTCTATTCTAGGTTTGATTGAGAAGCACCTAGGGCGACTAACCAGTTGGTTTATCTACTTCCAGGAAAAAGATGTTAAATTTATGTTTTAAACATGAACTTGCCCAAGTGCAAAGGTCTAGTACAAGAAGGTTATACTAATTGAGTTTAGCCTTCTCCCAATTATTCACTTTATAGTTTTCAGAGTAATAATTTATCAAATTATCATGCTTATGAAGCTAATTTGGCAGATTATCGCACTGACAAACTAGAGCCCAACTATAGTATGCCATAATTGTCTTGGATCAGCTAAATTGATTTTATTGCTTAAGTCTATATCACTAGCAATATTCAAATATTCAAATCAATTTTATACATTATTTAAAGTTTTTTATTCTTCATTAATTAAAGTTTTATTTGGACTCCCCCTATACCATAGACTTTCCACTCTATTTGATTTAACTATTCTAATTGTAGTGGATACAGTATAAACATGTTCATGCTATATCAACCTATTTTTTCTCATTTTATCATTCTTTATTTTATCCTTCCTAATAATGCCTCAAATCCAGTTTACCATTCTCATTTTTGTTACCTAAGATTTTAAATGTATTGCTTCTTAACAATCCAACATTCCAATCCATAATGTATAGCAAATTATACCCTACTCAATAAGTTTTTCTTTTAGCATAAGATGTACAATACCACTCCACATTCCTTAGGTAGCTATTACAACGAGCCATATTTTTTTTTGATACTTGTGATTACCCAACCTAGTTTATTGGGTTTAAATGTCCATTAAATGGGTATGGAAAGAGATTGGGTGATATGGTAGACGTTTGTCATGGGTATGAGATGAGTTTGGGTTTGAATACTCGAGTACCTGAACATGTACATATTTAGTATACCTATTTGCAAAGTGTATCATGTATGCTTATCCTAAATTTGATGGATATTATAATTTTATTAGGTGTACAATCAGTAATTCTTGGCTTATATGTTTAGGGATATTTTATATGAATGGCTGGATTAATTATTTTAGAGATCTAATTTGTTATTACTTTTGAATATTGGAGGTGTCATGATGTGTTGAAGGGTGAGTTAAGGGTTGGTCGTTTACCCACAGATAGTGACTGGATATTGGTAGGATAGTAAGTACTCGTGACAGGTATGAGTTTAGATGTAACAAGTTGTTATGGATGTGAGCTGTGTAAAATTTATGGGTAGCTAACTTGTTGCCATCCCTATCTATAAGCTCCTCCATTCAATTGTTCATTCATTCCATTAATTGTATTTTTGTTTATTAATATCTAGTTGAATAATAGATTTGAGATATTAGAAACTGTTAAGGGTTTCATTTCTATCTACTAACATAGTAAAGATAGGGACTTAATGTTGACACTTGATGTTTAAGTAAAATAGTGTCACTCCCAATATCAACTAGCGACTATATTATCATACATATCTTTTATGATATCTAATTGTTAAATATTCTTTTTTATTTCCTTAAAAAACTCATTGTAACATGTGTCTAGGTACTATGAGTTTTTTTTCTAGTTAACAGAAATCATATGCAGATCTTTCTTTTCTCTATACCTTCTTTATCAGTTGTATTGTTAAATAAATAACATTAATTGTTGGGGTCTTTTGAATGTGAAATCATCAAATTGATTTTGAGAAGTGTTTGAAACATCACTTTTCTAATCTCAATAACTCCCCACGTTCCTTTGTAAGCATGGAGATATGTGTTGCTTGAGGTTTCGAGTTCGAATCCTCATAGCAACATGTATTTGTTGACTGAGGTACTGTGCGATTCAAGTCTTAGCAATATGTATTTGTTGGTTGAGGTGCTGTTGAGGCAGTATGCTCTTATCAACCTAGTGGTAGCGTGCCTCTAAAAAATCTCTTAGTGGGTTTTCTGATATAGGGCCGTTTCGGCGGTGGAGCCGGTCACTATAAAAAGTTTACCCACTACAGTTTTAAAAGTCCCTGGGGCAATGGTGCCGTGGTAGGACATCCAGATTGTCACCCAGGCACCCACAGTTCGATCCCCAGCTACGACGTATTTGCAGGAATTTTCCTTCAAATGGGAATCTCAATCAAAGGATGCTGGACATCTGAGTTGGCCGCTGCGTGCGCTTCCCGATTTACCCTGGTGGTCGGTGGGAAACTTCCGTGGGACCGGACCGGTCACTCCCAGGGATTAAGTTAATGTGACTGACTGGGATTTATCATTTTTTTTTATTCTTACAAATAGTTACTAAATAACTATTCCTTTTTCCCTTGGGTATCTTCTTAATTTTTAATCATAGAGCAGGCACTACAAAATATCAACCAATATTCTTAATGCAACTTCAGATGTTCAACAAATGCTTAAGAAATTGGAATTCTAACTTCAAAGATAAATAGTTCAATTTTTAGAAGTTCTCATGTAGCTCATCTTCATGATAATTGGGAGTGATTCTAGTTTTAAATGTCAGGCATTACGAGTTAGATTTCCACCAACAATATAATAGGTATTGTTCAGAGTATTCCTAAAATCAATAACTATTTGAATAACAAATAATCTTTTTTTGACATCCGACAATTATATGGTGCAGTGGGTAACAACCCTTGTAGAAAATTGTGACCACCTTTAGATGAAGTATCTATCACCAGAAAGCAACAATGCCTGATTTTTATTTTACAAGCTCTTTTATACCTTTTGCATGGTACAATTTGCATATACAACTGGCTAAATTAAAACCCATTTAGCAAGGGCCCAATGAGAATTCAAGCTACAATATAACCAACCACAGATTTTTTGTTGCCATGTTTAACTCAGCACTCCTTTTCTCAGTTTTTCTGTTGTTTCTTCAAAATATTCTTCTTTATGCTTATTATACAACACTCAAAATAAAACTATACTTTGGGTTGGTCTCACTGTTAATGACTTGTATCTGTCTGTTTATTTAGGATATCTTATTTTGTTAAATGAAAATCTGATATGTCCTGCTCAATTTGTTCTAACAGAATTCATCATCTTTTTGCAATTTGTAGAGCAGCAAAAGGCAAGAATCTGAAATAAAGATGGATATTGCTGGAATTTTAGCTAGCACAGAAGAGATGCTTCTTGTTGAATCCGAAGGTTCAAATTTTCACCTTAAGCAAGGAAGTAATAATAGTCTCCGCTTGGCTAATGACCGTGTTTTGTCTGTAGGGACTGATGGAAGATCAGTTTTAACCAATCCATCAAATATATATCAACTTTACGAAAGTAAAATTGCAAGTTTGACAAGGAAGAACGTTGTGGTTGAAGAACAGCTGAAAGCTGCTTTGACAGGCCAAGAGTCTGCTGAGAGGAGCTTAGCTTCTGCTGCTAGGAGCACACAAGAGATGGAGATCAAACTAGCTGATGCTCACAAGGAAATTGAATTGTTGAAGGAGAAGCTGGCAGCTGTAGAGCTAGCTCAAGAGGAGGCCAACAGCCTGTCAAATATTGTCCACTCTGACAATGTGCGGCTTGAACATGATGTAGCATTTCTAAAAGCAATCTTGGATGACACACAAAAGGTAAGGCAATTCCATTTTCTAGCTTTTCCATCTTCGGGCCTTCGTCACTAAGGGTTCTCTTGATTCCATTATTCCTTTATTCCTTGTAGGAATTGCACTCTACTCGTGGTGTTCTAGCTGGGGAAAGGGCAAGAGCTTTTCAGCTTCAGGTGAAACTATAGGTTTCGCTACAATTTTATGGCTATGGTAAAAATAGAATCCATTGACTGCTAATATGTTTTGACAGGTTGAAGTTTTTCATCTCAAGCAAAGGCTACAATCCTTGGATAGTAGGGCACCCACTCCAAAGAAACCATTTCCGATGTAGATCTTTTTCAACCCACGAAAATGTTGTAGCATTTTTGATATGCAATAGTTTGGGATTCTGTCAAATCAAGAATCTGTATGTATGTACAGATGACTGCTGAGTATGTACGATGTGATTTCTAGGTCTGTTATGTTAAGTATTTTAAACTAAATTTGACCTCGGCGTCATCAGTCAACTGACAAATTTAAGGGTCCTATCAGCCTGGATCTACACAGGCTCTACGTCTGCATCTAATTGCCTGAAATTTATTCACAGGAACTTCTTCGATTCCACCATTGGCCTACTGTATTCCAACTGTTTTTTTCCCCCCAAAATACAAGCACTTGGAATTTCTAATACTAACCAAAAAAATTAATATTTTAACAACTAAGAAAAACATAGTAAATAAAAAAAAAATGCGAAAATAGTTTATGGCTAAGTCGAGCCAAAGTGTTGCCTTAATACTTTGTTTGCTCAGTCGGAAAGATTTTCAATCCGCTGAAAAACTGGTTTCTAAGACTCATTAAATCCGTTACTCCTGCTATTATAGTTGCCTCGTTCGCAATCATCCTTTCCGCCTCTATGTCTCTATTCTGTTTGTGGTTGGGATCTCGCTGACAATTATTAGAGCATAGAAAATAAGCAGCACATTGTCTTGTCATCAATCACAGCAAATGCTGTGATTCTGACACCATCCTATTCTATTCTCTCAGTCCACACCATCACTAAGGTCACTGCTATCAAAAAAAAAAAAAAAAAATTTTTTTTTTTTTGATAGCAGTGACCCCCCTTCTTTCTGTTTAATTATTCCAGAAGATCAGACGCTGTGAATCCATCCATGATCGCGTTGGTGTATGTTTTACCTCATGTATCTTATAGTTATTTGTCAAGTAAACAATTTGGCTGTGATTCCATGGATCTCCCCGTGCTTTTGATTGCAATCACACGTTTAGAGATATGTTTTCGAACAGAATGTCAGGTTTCGAAGTAGATTCTTGATGCCGATCAGCACTTCTCCACCTCTTGACCTCTGGTAGAGCTCCTATTTTCTTGTGTTTCGACGGCTCTGGGCTTGCATGTCAATACTAGTCAATGGACATCTGTGTGGCCGGTGTGACCTCTCCGACAGTCAAATCAGCGCTGGACTGAAAAAAATCAACACTGGACTGAAAAAGACGAAAGGTGAAGAGCATGAAAATGAAGAGCTTGTGTCTCGCGGAGAGAAAACTTACCTCCAACCAACACCATTCACCCTTTTATACTGTTGAACTTGGATGCCCACGTGGGTTGCCACGTCTGCCTGTGGACTGTCAGAAGCGTGGGTCGATGTGGAACCACATTCACCTACTGCCTGTCAGAAGCATGGGTCCATATGGGATCGCATGGTTTGGTAGATGCGTTACATTGACGTTGTACACCTAATGTTAGCAGTCGAGCGGTTACGAGCAGTTTCGGTAACCGCCCATAACCTCCGCCCACCACCTCCACACTACGCGCACGAAGTGCACTACGTGCACTCCTCTGTGGAAACGCAGCCTCTCCCTATAAAAGGGAGAGGAGGCTCTGCTGTGGGGGCGTCTCCAGCTAGTAGTGAGGTGTGTTGTGTGCTGCGTCCAAGCCGAAGTGCCGGAGAAAGATCAGGGAACACCAAATCGGAGGATTTGGGGAGTGGAAACTTGAGAGGCTTTCCGTTCACCGTGATTGCTTCTCCGACGACAAGAAACTTCAACCGGACGTGGCACGCTACAATAGGTATTAATTTACATTGGTATCAGAGCAAGTTGTAGTGAAATTACCTGTTGCTATTTCTCGGTTCGTCCTGTTTTGACCGATGTCGCAAGCGGCGGCGCACCGGCGCTGCTCGCGATGAAGATCTGTGGCGCTGTCAAGGCTGGCGCAGAATGGTGCCGGCAAGGCTGGTACCGGTTACAGATGAGTGCGCAGCCGTCTCAGCCGGCGAGGTCGGGTGCTGGCAAGCCGGCGAGGTCAAGCAGGGGCGATTTGGGTGGCAGGAAAGGGAAGCCGGTGAGTCCGGTTGATCTTCCGTAGTCGCGCCGTTCGCCCGCGCGGATGACGCTGCCGCCGCATCCTTTATTCGCCATTCTGTTCATGCTCAACTCTTTTTTGCATCTTGTCCTGAAAAATTTTGGAGAGAAGCTGCTCTTACTTCTGTTTACACTATTAATCGTCTACCTACTTCAATTCATCAAAATATATCTCCTTTTGAGAAACTATACAGTAAAATACCTGATTACTCAAATCTCAAAGTTTTTGGTTGTGCTTGTTTTGTTCTTCTTAATCCACATGAACACACTAAACTAGAACCTCGTGCTCGTCTTTGTTGTTTTCTTGGGTATGGAACAGAACATAAAGGTTATTGGTGTTGGGATCCTATTTCTGGCATACTACGCATTTTTTGACACGTCACCTTTTGGGAACATACGATGTTTTCTTCACTGTCAAAATTTCACAGTTCATTTTCTGCTTCTCAGTCATTTTTTATTGACTCTTCACTAGAATTATTTCCTTCCATAACTACAGATCCTTCTAATGAGTTTATTATTTCTAATCCCTCCTCTACACCTGCATCTCTAGAATCTGCCTCCTCTGAAGATCTTGTTCCTCTACTTCGTCGCTCTAGTCGAGTAAGAGAAACTCTTCATCACCTTAGAGATTATAACTGTTTTTCTACTGTTGTCTCTTTACACGAACCTCACTCTTATCATGAGGCTAGTACTAATCCTATCTGGCAGCAAGCAATGTCTGAAGAACTTCACGCCTTAGAGAAAACTCATACTTGGGATTTAGTCGATCTTTCGTCAGGTAAAACTCCTATTGGATGTAAATGGATCTACAAGATCAAAACTCACTCTAATGGTTCTGTTGAGCGTTATAAAGCTCGTTTATTTGCTAAAGGTTATACTCAGAAATATGATATTGACTATGAAGAAATATTTGCTCCTGTTGCTAAGTTGACCTCAGTCCGAAGTGTTTTAGTTGTTGCTGCAATTAGACGTTAGTCTCTTTTCTAGATGGATGTTAAAAATACTTTTCTGAATGGAGATTTAGATGAAGAAATTTACATGAATCTGCCACTTGGGTATTTTCATCCTCTACAGAAAGTTTATCTTCTTTGTCCTGCTCTGTATGGTCTTAAGCAAGCTCCTCGTGCATGGTTTGCAAAATTCAGCTCCACTATTGCACAATTGGGTTTTACTTTCAGTTCTCATGACTTTGTCTTATTTATTTATCGTACTGACAAGGGAGTTGTTCTTTTGCTACTCTATGTGGATGATATGATTCTTATAGGCGACGGTTCTTTAGTCATTTCTGAGTTACAAAACTATCTCAGTCAACATTTTGAGATGAAAGATTTGAGATCTCTCAGCTATTTTCTTGGTCTTGAAGTCTCCTCTGATTCTGATGGTTACTACTTGTATCAAGCGAAATATGCATGTGATTTACTTTTTAGATTTGGTATCACAGATTCATCTACTGTCTCTACACCATTGGACACCAATGTTAAGTTAACTCTGTTTGATGGCACACCTCTTTCTGATCCTACTTCATATCGACGACTTGTTGGTGGTCTTGTTTATCATACAGTGACTCGCCCTAATATTACTTATGTTGTGCACATAGTCAACCAATTTATATCTGCTCCATGAACTATTCATTTTACAGCAGTTCTTCGTATCCTGTGGTATGTCAAAGGCACACTTTTCCATGGACTCCACTTTTCTTCTCATTCTTCGTTAATCTTGTCTGGATATTCTGACGCTGATTAGGCTGATGACCCTACTGATCGTTGCTCTACAACTGACTATTGTTTCTTTTTGGGAGACTCACTCATTTCATGGCGCAGTAAAAAGCAAATAGTCACATCTCGATCTAGCACAAAATCTGAATATAGAGCTCTTGCAGACACTACTTCTGAATTACTTTAGCTCCGTTGGTTACTTGAAGATATGAGTGTTACACACTCCTCTCCTACTATTTTGCATTGTGATAATTGTAGTGTCATCCAAATTGCTCATAATGATGTCTTTTATGAACGAACCAAACATATTGAGAATGACTGTCATTTTGTTCGACAACATTTTCAACGTGGTACTTTACAACTTATTTTTGTTTCTTTTGAAGATCAAACTGTTGATCTTTTCACTAAAGCTTATCTTCCGGGACGATTTAATCATTTACTTCGCAAACTCAAGTTGGTCTCTGCTATTCCACCTTGAGTTTGAGAGGGATGTCAGTATATCAATAATTAGAGCAGATCTAGACTAGAATCGTGCAGACTTGTCAATGTATTGATAATTAGAGCAGGTCTAGGCTAGAATCATGCAGACTTTAATGGTGTAAATATTGTCATTGTTTTTCCTTCTTATTTTAGCCTAGAGGATTATCATTCTTATTTTGGCCTAGATGATGTAAATATATAGAGATGTATACTCCTTTCTAAATCAAGTTTCTAGTCAGTAAATCAAGTTTCTTATCAATCTTACAGAGCCTATAAATAAAGGCTCTTCTCTAGCAGATGGATCATTCAACAACAAGTAATGCTCTTCTATTTTCTCTTTGAGTTCTCAATCCTCCTCTATTCTCTAATGCTTCAGTGATAGGATTCTGGTTCAGTTCACCATAAGCAACCTGTGCTTGGTTGTTAAAGTGGTTTAGCCATTATATCTTGAGAAACAGTTGTCTATTCAAACCTCTAAACACTACGAGAGAGGGGATGAATTTATTTCAAGGGAATTGTGTTTATCACAAGTCTTGGTCCCTACTTCACAAAGTTGCCTTCTAGACGTTTAGAAGTCAACTCAACATAGATAAAATTTGAAAATATTGTATTTATAATATTTAAATTTTGTATTTAATTTTATTCCTACATTTTGCCTAACACTCAGGAGCTTGGGTAGCTTGTGAGGACTTAACTTAGATAGGAGAGCTCGGAATGGCTTAGCTTGGATTGGCTCAACTTAGAATAGCTTAACTTAGATTGGCTAAGCTCAGACTGATTGAGCTAGGATTGACTCAACACGGAATGACTTAGCTTGAAATGACTCAACTTAGACCGACTCAACTTGGATTGATTTAGGAGGTTGGCCCCTTGGGTTTGGATCTCCGAACACGTGTCGTGTGGAGAAGTCAAGTAGGCGTAGCCTGCTAACCTTGGATCTAGGGGTAACATTCAGTGTCCTAGTTGACATAGGAGTGCTAGAGAGCAGCAGATGCCTAATTGTACCTAGGAGAACACAAGGATAAAAATCGACTTTCCATGGAATGCCCAGATGACATCAAGCTTAGCTTGCTCCAGAAGATGCTGCTAAATTGAAGCCTACAGAGGCCACGTTCCTATGCTTTTACAGTTATTTTGATACGCTGATACTGTACAGAATGAAGTCTGGACTTTATGTAGGGAAATATGTATGCCTTTGAGTCTAGACTCTAGCCAGGTATACACTTTGTAGGTTGTATATTTGAATGCTTTTTGTAATCTAGATGGTTTACAGTCCAGACTATTTGGTATCTAGTCCTATCTAGTCTTTGTTGTGGACAGGTTTTTGAATATGGCCTCAAGTCCAGATTGGTTAGAACCTTGCATATTATGTGATGCTTTTTGCTATGCAGTCTTTATGATTGACATGAAGCAGGTTTCTGTAATTGTATGAAACATATTTTCACCTGTTCAATTGTAATACTTTTTTTAATGAGACTTTTATTGATTCTGGTGTGCCAAAATCGATTTTATATGTTGAAATATGCAGTGGATCTTTGGATGGTGATTAGATTGTGCTGATGCTGGTGAAATATTACAGTGCCAATTTAGAGATAGTAAGTGGTTTCTGTTTTGAAATTTTCCTAAATGTGCCAGTTTGGTTAGATTATCACAAAAAATGAGTTATATATAGAGCTGTGCTTTTGCTGCCAGTTTGTGATCATACATAGTTGCTGAATATTATAGTTTATGCTAATGCATCACTTTTTTAAGTTGTAGAAATGTGCAGAATTATGGATCTCAATCTTGCTGCTTCCTTCAGTTTAGCCGGGTATACACTGTTGGGTTCTAATTCAAAAATTAAACACATGCACAGTGGAATACAAAGAACCCTCTAGAAATCCATGCAAATTTAAATTGATCGTTTATTTAGAATATTACCTTTAGATGCATAGAACTTTTACGAATTTAGAAAGTCAAGTCAATTTGAGTGTGATTAGTACATTTGTGCCTCTAAAGTATTCACATAAGTACAATCATCGCTCGTCTCATGAGTACGATAGAAAAATCTTCTGTAACCCATATCATAGTGTTAATTACTACATAGAAGAGGAACTCAAAACCTAACTTTTAGGATTGACACGATCTTATTAAATAAGATTGTGTTCAAAAATTATTATATTATCTAATGAGATATTTTCTTTTAATTTATTTTCATGCATATCCAATATGCAAACGAAATTACGAATACAATTTTTATTTGATTTGACTTTATTTGAAAAACTTAAATTTATATTAAATTAATCTATTGATCCAATTATATTAAATTAATCTAATGATTAACCTATTAATTCAATTTCAGACTTAAATTTAAACTCAATTTATTTTAATCATACTGGGTGGGACTTCAATTGTAATTGAAATGTACACTTCTATGGCAAGAAGATTATTTTTATCTACTCGTCAAATAATCAACAGAAAGGTGAAAAGTAACCTCTGAGATAGAGTTGGATTGGCTATTGCAGGTTAGATATTGCTACAATGGACAAGAATTGAATCTCAGTGAAATCCATAAAATATCCTCCTCACAGTGGTCAATTTTAACTTTTTGATTATTTTTTCATAAATGATCGCGGGACTGATTATATGAAACCGCTGGAGTGACGGATTCTATCTTATACTACAATAACAGAAAGGTGAAAAGTAACTATGTTTCTTGCCTTTGTCGGTTGGACAAGGTAGCTCTTGACAACATGACCACCAATGCTGCTTGTGAACCATTGAGAAGCTGTGGACACTGTCAAGCACATTGGGCATCTGAACTGGAACATCTGGCAGATTGTGTTGTAAACATGACCATCCTTATGTGGGCGACTTTTTGATGCTTGAGCATTTGAAATGAATGTAACATCACTCATAGAGGGGCACACATTAATACATGATTGTCAAAGGTAGAATCGTTTGGATTGTAAAACTTCACCTTAAAATTTCATAGAATACAACATTCAATAGGATCCGATGAATGACCATTTGCTCAAATTACAGATTATGTGTCTTTCCACCTCCTGAACCATAGTCAAACATGCACACAGCAACAATATGTGATCTCACGTGCGAGACGTGCCTACAATGATAAAACAGCATCCGCGGAAGAGGCCGAATAGCCGTTGAGATGGGTCCTGTGGCTGCCTTATCACCGTCCGATGGTCACACCGCAGCTGCTCATTTCCAGATCATTCCATGATTCCCACCCTGGTCAATCTCACAGCCATAATGCGAACGCTCGTCGTAGCGGCCGACTCGATTTCCCAATCTCCCCTTCGTTTCGCGTTCTAGGGTTTTCTTATCGCCTCCTTCCTCTTCATGGCGTTCGATTCTTGATGTTTCTGACCTCGATGCAGGGCGCGCTCTTCCAGATCTACGCCTTGGATTAGTGTTATTTGCCCCTGTCGATCGCTCTATTCTTGCCCCTCCCCTGCTGTAGCGGTGACCTTCGTCGCGGACGAAGTCAAGGTCGACCGTGCTATCTCCAATCCTTACATGGAGGTGGACAGCTCGCAACGACCGGTAGACGGCGAGGAGGCAGCGGTTGATGGACATGGTTTTGGACGCGGATCTGGTGAATCTAAGGTTTTCAAGGAGCTCGAATTTGTGGAGTTTAATGAAGAGGTAAATGGTATGCTTTTGGACCGTACGGCGGCTGGTTTCTCTGGATCTTCCAAGGACGCTCAAGGAGACGAAGTGAACGGTCAAGGTATTATTTCTGAATCTCATGTTAGGAAAGGGATTTCTGCCCTGGTACATGACGTAGCTGAGTTTCCTGTCGCAGAAAGTACGGATTTCGAGGATGACAGTGTTTCTGAGGAGGTTGTTGTTTCAGATGTAGCGAGGGTTTCCCACAGGGCAGTTGGAAACTGGATGAATGGTTTTGAACTGGGAGACATGGTGTGGGGGAAGGTGAAATCACACCCTTGGTGGCCTGGTTACTTGTTCAATGAGGCTTTAGCTTCGTCATCTGTTCGAAGAACAAGAAGAGATGGCCATGTTTTGGTAGCCTTCTTTGGGGATAGCAGCTACGGATGGTTTGACCCTTCTGAGCTCGTCCCATTTGACTCCCACTACGAGGAGAAGTTTAAACAGACCGCCTTGAGGCCATTTGTCAAGGCAGTTGAAGAGGCAACCGATGAAGCAAGCCGCAGGGAGGCTCTTGGTCTTGCTTGCTACTGCCGGAATAAATACAACTTTGGGCCAGCACGTGTCCCAGGATATTTCGATGTTGATATCCCTGGATTCGAGCCATGGGGCATTTACTCTTCAAAACAGGTTGAAGATGCTCGGAAAAACTTTGTGCCTGATCAATCTCTCTCCTTTTTGAAGCAATTGGCCTTGTGCCCCCTTGAAGACATTGTTCCTGCAATGGATAGGATTAAGAACACAGCAAAGATGCTTGCTTACAGATGTTCTGTCTTCGAAGAGTTTGATGAGACATATGCCCAAGCATTTGGTGTAGAGCCGGTACGACCACCTCCTCTGACTGGGGCTATGTCGGATCATCCTGAGAGATTTGCCTCCCGAGGTATTAATCATTGCATGCATTTTTTTTACCCTGCTTTTAGGCTGTTGTCACATGGATATGATTTGTATTGTTGCATGCTACTGGTACAATTGATCTTCTATAAACCAGTTAATTTATATGCATGGTTCCTGGCCATGGTTTGCATTAAGAAGAATTTGTGCATGACATGGTTGTCTCTTTAATTTCATTATTCTAGTCTCATGGTTATTGATCAGGTATATTTTCACATGCAACCTAGCAGTTGTGGTGATATAACATCGTAATATGTTTGGCAAAGTGGTAGTTGGAGTGAAATTGATGACTGCATGTTAGGACAGAAATGTTGGCTCTATGATACCCTTACCTTCTAAGATGAAAAAGTAAATGGCAAAAATTTTATCATACATTATTTTGAACTCATTGGTGATGAAGGCATCATAAGAAATTTTGAATAAATAACATAATATCACTCAGGAATTTTCACTCTTCAAAGTCTAGCATCTCATTGTAACCCAAAAAAACCCTAGCATCTCATTCAACTTCAAATGCTATTTTATAAAGAAATTTGCACATCAAAAAATGGGTTCTGGTTTGTGCCCTGCATGTCTTTTTCCATCCAGGTCTACTCATACAATATTTCATATTTTATTTTTTGAAATGAGAACTTAACTGTTTTTTTTTTTGCCTTCATTGTGGTAACTGATTCCATGGGATTAATAATTACTCAATTTTGTGGTTTGGCACCCCTAGGCTGATATATTTTTTTTTAAAAAAAATTTCCCACTGTTTGGTTATTATTTACTTTTCCAATTTTTTCATGGATGTGTTTTCTCTTTCTTTCTCTCTTTGTTGGGTTGTTGCTTCCTATTTTGCTTTCTAATATTTGTTGGCTGATTCTTAACATCAAACTTAAATGCTTTTTAACCTTCTATCCTGAAGATTAGTTGTGCAATTTTGATGCTTGTGGTTTCAAACAAGGATTTTGGAGATTGAAACAATCATAAGTATGCAAAATTGTAGGGAAACTAGAATGCCTTTTAAATAATTTTCAGCCTCTAGGGCTGTTTGATGATTGGTTTCTTATCTTTGTAAACATGTTTTCATGTAATGTTGACCGTTTAACCAAAAGTTATTGATCAATCCATGTTCTTTGGTGCATTGACTGCTTTGATTCTATGATTATGATTCTCCCCTTTGTTAGACCTCCAGGTGCAGTTTATTATAGTTACTTGATGATTCTTCGCTTAAATCATTTTTGTTCCTATGATAATTTTTGGAAAATATGAAAGATTATCTTAAATCATTTCTGTTTCACTGACATTGTAAACGCTGAGATTTCATCAACGTAATTTCCATGTTTCATCAAAACAGCTTTTTCCTCTTTGATTTGTGCAAGTTGGTTTCTACCCTCTATAGATACATGAATTAGATTTGTTGGCCCTCAGAGCAGAGCTCGTCACATCTGGCAAGGAAAACAAATCATGTGTATGTTACTTAGTCGGATCCATGTCCTACTATAGACCATAGATTTATGAAAATTTATACACGTATGTTTTTGACATTTCATGAGACATGGAATAACTGATTCACTATTCTTTGCTCAAAGCATAAAGATTCTACACCATCTTAATTTGACACATTGTAAACTAAGTGCATTGAAATTTATGAATACCTGGACAAGATTAACAAATCTTGAATCTAGGATTAGGAACTTGTATAGACTGGGATCTGGAATCACCCTTAACTTAGTTTTTCCTTTGCTTTTTAGTAAGCGCTGTTAGACTGCTGATAAGAATTTAGCCAGCTGATATAGTTTGAATAAAAGTTTCCATCTCCCAATATTTGACGATATTAACCTTAGTATTTTGCCTTTTCCTACATTTTTTTGAAAGCTGAAAGGGATACAAATGATCACCACATGTATTACATGGTCGAAATATGGTTCCCAAGTTTTCAAGGCATGAAACATTGTCATATTTCTGGAGAAGAAAGCATCGAGTCTTACTAGTTGGTAGATGCCATTGCCATCGTGTTATCCTGTGAAAATAAAAACAAACACTTGTTGCGATTTGTCCTAATTTTAACTTGTAACTTAAACACAGTAACTTAAATGATCATAAACATTGATGATGGCCGAGTTGATCCTGAGTTATGATAATTCCTGGATGCTTTTCCATTAAATTACTGGTCTCATAATGAAGAGTTCTGAGCAAAGTTGTTCTGATTGGTGATTCTACGAGTTTCATAATAAAATAAAGGGCATAAGCGACATTAGCGGTTTGGATCGAGTTGAGCATTGATTATTGTTCCTTGACTTAAGATGTGCTCTTGCTTTAAAGATTGGCCAGTGCATAGTGGCCCCACGTTGAAAGATTGGATGATCTTTTTCAGTTTTTCTCAGTTAGAACATTAATTAAATTTTTTCAGACATAATTAGTTACTCTACAATATAGTAGTTGCAGCATTGAAACGTAATCTGACTGTGGAATTAGGACTGTAATCACCAGTTAGCTGGCCCATCACTACCAGAGGATGTGTTTTTCTTAGGGTTTTAAATGTCGTAGCTGCATAGGATAAGATCCCAAGATGTGTTAGAAGTCAGATCGTCTTTTGTTCCAGTTTAGTTTAGTATAATCGGTTCCACAAATTCGGCAATTCGGTATGTGTTCGGAGTTTATATTTCATCCGAAGGCCGGAGAGTGTGTGGTGTTGGGGGTTGGTTTGGTGTTTGATAGGCATCGTGGCGTTTTTTCCGGCGTCACGGGCACGGCTCATCTTTCACATGAGTTTTTTTAATATATCATACCCGGCATGTCGCCGGGACCACCAGCCGCTCCAGGATTTGGAAAGCCTGCCTCTCTCTTCTATTTATCTAATGTTTTAAATAAACGATTAAAATAATCAACGACAGCGTATCGAATGAGGGGGCCAGTTCGTCGCTCGCATTTCTCAACACGTGGCAGGCCATGTTGATGTTGATAAATGTGACCGTTAATTTGAGTACAAGTATCAGGCAAAGTAAATTTATTTAGATTTTATCCTGTTCTTTATCTGCTTAAAAAATCCGTCATATTTGTTTTAGACGTCAAACATGGTTTAGTTCTTTTTTTTTTTTGTGTCAAGTTAATTGAACCATTTAATGTACCTGGCATGACTAAACCATTTATTATTGCTCTACTTATTAACGGGCGAGGATATAATTTATTTACTTGTAGTCAATTTATTAGTAATCAATTGTCTCTATGTTTTTTTGATGTCTTATTTGTTGTTTTCCTTTTCTTATTACTCAGCTGCGCCTTTGAGCGGTCAGCTGGTGATGCCTGAGCCCCTCTGCCCAAAGAAAAGCTCCGCCCCTAAGCTCGCTTCCGCTCCCAAAGTGTCCAAATCTCCGTCTGCGAAGAAGAACAAATACGTGTTGAAGCGGAGAGATGAACAATTCTCCACCACTGCTACGATCGCCGGCCCTCCTTTGCCGGACTTCACCTCTCCTACCCAGCCCTACGGCAACTTCTACAATCTCTTCCCCACCAATCAGCAGCCCCCCACCCAACCAAGTCTCGCCTTCCAGGATGCCTCGGTGCACGGTGACTACGTGCTCCAGAAGAGAGCTCCTTCCGTTTTCATCGACGATAAGCTGCCGCAAACCTCCCCTAGCCTGCTCGAACAGGGACCACTCATCTCAGAACAGAGACCGGCCACATTGGGGGTGGATGTTCCTGTTGCTATTAGTCCTCGAAAGACGCCGCAGATGAGCGTGATTGAGTTCAGGAAACTAGACCCTGCTGTCTCTGGCGTAGTTGCCGATGCTAAAGAAGAGACCTTGTTGGCCCGGCCGAATGACGTTATTGTCGTCGATGGAATCCTAAAGGCCAAGAAGAAGATCAAAAAGCGCCTGCACGTGGATAGTAGTTCCGACCCAACCGATCTTGCCACAAGTGCCAAGAAGAAGATAAAAAAGAAGCGCAAGGAACAGAACAACGAGTCCGGCTTGCTACCAGATCTTGCTAAGATGGCGAAAGATGACGATCCTTATAGGATATTAGCGTCCAGATCAAATAGCATTGGGCCGGAGCAATCCAAGAGAGCGGATGCAGTCGCGCGTGCGACCTTGTCCTTTCCCTTCTCCTTTGAGCTCCCCAAGATTGACTTGAGCTCCCGCAGTCTGCAGCTACCAGAGCTGGTAGCTGACCTGCATGAGCTAGCACTCGATCCTTTTTACGGTATTGAGCGCGACGCCTCGGGGGTTGCGCTCCATGTCTTCCTCAAGTTCCGGTCGATGGTCTACCAGAAAAGCTTGGCTCTTTCTCTCCCCAGCGAGGATGACGCCGCGGAGGTCCAAGCTCCCAAACCTCCTCGGTCGCAGCAGGAGTCTGTTGCTGGGACCGCGGAGATTGCTCCAGTGAAGACAGCGAAGGAGGGCAAGGAGCCAACTGCCTCTGCGAAGCCACCAAAACCCGGCTTTAGGTCCGACGATCCTGTTGTCGCTGGACGGAAACGCACTCCATCTGATCGCCGAGAGGATATGAGCGCAAAGAGGCAGAAAAAAGTAAATATAGTCAAGGCTTTGGCCAGTGAAAAGAAATCGGCGATCAGACAGAAGCGCAACCCGAAGGACGCAGGCAGCGCCTCCACGACGACGATGCCTGTAGTAGCCGCAGTGCATAGTGTGACAGCGAAGCCTAGCAATGCCAAAACAGTGGAGCCCGTCAAGAAGCAAGAACGTTCCCTGCCTCGAGTTCCCTGTCCGACTACCCTCATGATGAAGTTCCCACCTGAGACTACGCTTCCGTCCATCGCCTCCTTGAAAGCGAGGTTCGCCCGCTTCGGGCCGCTCGAGCTCCCTGCAACTCGCGTGTACTGGAAATCCTACAGCTGCAAGGTGGTGTACAAGTTCAAGCCCGACGCAGAGGCTGCCCTCAACTACGCCCGCGCCAACGAAATGTTCGGCCAGGTGAAGGTACACTTCTATCTCCGCGACGCTGACACACAGTCCCAGGAACCCTCCGCTGATGCCGGTGGGCAGAAGCTGGAGTCGCGACAAGCTGCTGAAGGTGTCCAATTCCGACCCGGGAGCAACCCAAGCAACTCGTTGAGGCCGTTGCTGAATCCAAACCACAAGACAGGGCAGCTCAAATCCATTCTGAAGAAGCCCGGTGACGATGCTGGCCCTACCACCATCAACAGCAGCAGAGAGACGCCCCGTGTAAAATTCATGTTGGACAATGTGGACGGGAAGCCAGTGATGTCGCCGGCTGTTGCAGGAAGCAGCTATAGTCGTAGCGATGCTGAACCACCCCCCTTCTCCATTCCTCTAGAATCCGTCATCAATAAGACTACAAAATCAGGTGCTTTTCTCCCTCCGCCACCGCCGCTGCCGCTGTCTGCGCTTCATTCATATCCTTCAAGGACTATTGATCACTCCCCTTACATACCCCCACCGCCGGTGACTCCAGCTTCATCTGCTTCGTTCGGACTGCCTCCAGCGAACCGAGTGGCGATGGATCGCGTGTCCCCACCGCCGCTGTCTTCCCTTCGTGGGCCTCGATCCGCTGATCCCCAGACGCAGAATTATAGACAGTATGGCGAGGCGGAGGGTAGACCCATGGTGAACAAGGAGCTGGCAAACCAAATGTTGAGCCTTATGGTTAGGTGCAGCGACATTGTGAGCAGTGTCAACTCGTCGCTAGGCTACGTTCCATACCACCCGCTGTAAGAGGGAGGGAAGCGTCGTGGCGCAGTCAGCCATGCAGTGACGAGTTCATGCTCTACTCGTCGCGTCCTGAATTAGTTAATGCTGGCGATGAACTTACAGGGCAATGCTATTCCCCTGCTGGTGTGTTTGATAATTCGCTTCTGGACTTGATACAAAACAATAGATTCTTAATATTAGATGATTCTGTTGGTTTGCCTCTGTAAGTCTCATCGAACGGTATAAATTTCACCTCATCAAACACCAATGTGCAGTTTCTCTCGTCTTAAAAACAGGTGCTTATTGGTGAACGAGTTGTCTTGAATCAACCGTTTAGTCAGATTAAGCTTGATGAGTTTTTATTTAGTTAGTTGTATTTTCAAGGGTTGGCTTTATGACATTTATTTTTTATTATTAGAGAAATTAGAGAGGTCTTCTTCACAGCTTATTTAGAAATGTTCAATCACATGACTAACAGATATAATATTTTTCACATCTTTTAATCACGAAAAACTATATGTTTTTGGTTTGACAATTATTTTAACCTCATATTTTTAATTTTAAAATTAGTTTTACTTGGTCTCTTAGGAAATAATAATTTTAATATTACAAATTAATAGAATTAAATTCTAAAGATTGAAAACGTGTTATTATCCTTTTCTCATTCAAGTTCCAATCTCAATTACCAAATCTTGAAATATCTTAATCTATCTATATCTATATATGTTTAATGTTTGTTGATGCACCCACGCATCCCGGCTTCTCGAGAAGTATTAGTGCAAGATAAAAGTCTCACCTCTTCCGGTAGTGGTTTAGCATTAGCCGTATGACCTGGATAATAGTATTCACCTGTATATTTATTTTAGTACATAAACGGAAATTTAAGGTTTGTTTCTTACACAGATGACTATTAGGTAACTATTAAAATTTGACACAATTTTCATGACCATGAGATCGTTCCTCTCTTGTAGGATCGAAGTGAGCATAAGAAGGGGAGGGAGACAGTGAATAGCATGCGTCGTTTTTCTCGTTTAAAACTTATTTCTTTTTAGAATTAGAGAAAAAATACAACGGAAACATAAAACACACAAAGACAATTTATTTTTAGATCTTTAATCACTTCGATGAGCAATCCATTATTAATCTCCTTCGATGAGAAGGAAATTCATCATTTTACAAGAAAGTAAAGTGTGGTAACAAGCTTATCATTCTTTATAAATTAAAGTGCAATGAGACATTAATGAATATATAAGAATACTAACAAAAATAGATCTTAGTGGTGAGCACAGTTGTTGAAGTAAGTACAACGACATTGTTGGGATTTCTTATGCAAAAAATAACAATATACGCAGCGGAAAATAGGATCTCTTTCAATGATTTATGTAAAAAATTTGTAGAAAGTTCTAACTAAGAGGTATAACTTTGTTGCGCGCCCTAATGTGGAGGTTGTTGTATCAACTTTAACTCTATAATGCCTTATCCATCTTTGATCGTCTGAAGCCTTTCGGGGTGCCTGGAAGCTGAGGTGTCCCAATCATTGGGAACTTGCCACCTCATCTGTTTCGCTATCCCAATCAACTAACGTCCAAACGTCTAGAGCATCCAATCGCTCGAATCCAGATTGGGGCACCTAGCTAGATAAGTTCTGGTCCCTCCTTTCCTACATCACAAGGTTAGTCCAGAACAAATAAAGCAGAAAAATAATAATTTTAGCAAATTGTTTGGTCTTGACTGTTAGGTTTCTAGTGAAATCCTAGGTCAGATCGATACCTATTGTTTCCTTCTTGGGAATGCGTCCTCACCCACTCCTCTCGGAAGAATTTACCTTGCCAACCCGATCCTTTAGACATGTTGGACTTTTGCTCAATATTTGACCCTCGACCCCCAGGACTTCCACTGCTAGACGTCAATCCTCTAGACCTGCCTAAACTTCCCCGCTTGGTGCTATGATTTGTCAAGTCTTCCTGCTCAGCCCTCCTGACCAGGATTTCCTTGCCTAGTCCTCCTGACCAGGTCTTCCTTTCCCAATCCTCCTTATCAGGATTTTTTTATCTAGTCCTCCAAACTAGGATTTTCTTTGCCTAGCTACAAGTAGAACTTTCTTGTGCTACTTACAAACTCAGTTCAGTTCATTAGTCAACTTCACAAGTTTAACTTGAACCCTTTGTCATTATCAAAATTCTGATTTAATCATCTGATGCTCCTTGCACCAACAACTGAGACTTTCATTGCTTGATGTTTAATCACTTGACCACCCATTGAAATTTTTGCTGCCTAGTGTCTGGTTACTTGACCCACTAGGGCTTTTCTACTACTTAGCATCTAATCACCTGACCTACTAAGATTTCTTTCCTTGTCAAATTTTCTGCACCTACACATTCGACACACAAATTAGATCACACATAACCTAACTTTAAAATCTTATGTTATACATCAAATAGATGTTCGATATGCACCATAATTTATGTTTTTATGATATCTATCTTGCATAACTATATATCCCCATGACTATTTATATGTTGTTCTATCAAGGAGGAGTAATGCTTGCTTTACATGCTTACTTGCTTACACACCTTTATTACTATTCTTGGTTGTTATTTTGGTGATCATGATTACAAAGTAATTACTTCTCACGTGTTATTGGTTACTTGATCTATGACAAAGGGGGAGTAGTTTGTTGATGCAATCATGCCCCAATTTGATCTTATTATGATGATAAATCTCAGTCAGTCTTATGACTCAATCTCTGGGGGTGGCCGGCCCGGTCGGAAGTTTTCCACCGACCACCAAATTTGATCTTATTAAACCATGGGTTGAAGATTGTTATGTTTTGATATTTGCTCAATATATTGATGGAATCATATGGTGAGAAATATAATTGAGATAAGTTTAATTAGATCAATACGTTAAGTAATTAAGTTAAGGTTGATTAGATGCTTAACAATGAAGTTTAAATAAATTAAGATTGATTAGATATTCAATTGTCAAGTATTTATTGGACTTTTACCAATACTAGCACCTGTCAAACCTTTATCAATATCAATACTTGTTAGACTTTTCTCTTTGTTAAATATTAGATCAATCTCAATCCATTTAAACTTCATCTAATATTAATTACCTAGCAAATCTTGACTTGATATATCAACCTAACTTAAATTTGCCTCAATCACATTACACACAATATGATTGCACATCGATTGTCCAAACATCAAAACATAACAATTATCAACCCGTGGTCTAAAACGGACTAAGCTGAGATATGATTGTCCCAATAAACTACTCTTCCTCGGTCAAACATTAAGTAACCAAAAAGCATACGAAAACTAATTATTTATAATCATAATCACGAAAATAGCAACTAAGCATAGTAATTAAGGCATGTAAGATTCCATAGAGATATTTTAGGAACTGTGCTTCAATAAAAAATGGAGCTGCGCTTTCATCAAAATGGAGCTGTGCTTCAATAAATATTATAAAAAAAATACCATCTAAGATTCCATAGAGAAATTTCTAGACATTTGAGCTTATTATATCAGTTTTACATGAGGGTCCGTTAATTTTATTTCCCAATTTGTTTCTGGCTCAGAAACAGTACAGGTTAATTAATAGGCTTATGTTTTTCCTGTCTTGTTGCTGCAGTGGATAGTTAATGCTGAGAGGTAGTAGTAGTAGGAAGATTGAATAAGAACCTTAAGGGAGCATGTCAAACTCCATGCTTTTCTTCTGAAACAGCTGATGT
This sequence comes from Curcuma longa, assembly GCF_044706935.1. Classification (NCBI taxonomy): domain Eukaryota; kingdom Viridiplantae; phylum Streptophyta; class Magnoliopsida; order Zingiberales; family Zingiberaceae; genus Curcuma; species Curcuma longa. The sequence continues at coordinate 108,793 of NC_133864.1, forward strand.
CAACCATTAAGTCCACTGCCACAGGAGAGGACTCAGTCTCAATCTCAATCTCAATCTCAATCTCAGTCTCTGTGCAGAGAAGCAAATCAGCTTTGTGCAGCATTTCTTCTCCGACGATAAAAAATATTATTTCTGCAGCGTTTGGACAGGCACATTTCGGTCCTAGCAATTATCATCCTCACAAAGTACCTTCTGACAGTGAATAGTTTGGAAATAATTGTACAACGAAATGGTTTTTAAGCTTAACCAAGCAGAATTTCCCACCAAAGCCCTTGCACATTCTCCCACCCCTTCATCTTCACTATCCTTTTCTGTCTCCATAATCCTTTATCTTTTCCACTGGAAGAACTCGAAACTCATTTTCGAACCCTCATGGCAGTGGCTGAACAAGTTCCTGAGCCACTCAAATACCAGGTTAACACTTCTCTCATCTAATTTTTCCCTCTGCTTTCTTTCCACTGCTTGTTCAAGTGCTATGTGTTCTTAGTGATGCTGCAGACCTTTGCCTTGAAGGTTTCCATCCACTGTGAAGGGTGCAAGAGAGAAGTAAAGAAATCCCTTCAACATATAGAAGGTACTATCATTGACATAAATTTATAAGCGATTTTCTCCGAAGATCATAACTATATCTGTTGGTTTTGTATGTTTTTTAGGTGTTTACAAGATTTGCATTGACCCCCAGCAGCACAAGGTGGTAGTAACTGGCAATGTCAAGGCAGAGACCCTGGTGAAGAAGCTCACAAAGACAGGGAAGCACGCTGAGCTCTGGCCTGAGCATATGCCCACTGTGAACAACGCTGAAAAGAAGGGCAAAAAAAACAACAAGACTAATGATGGGAACACCAGCCAGCCACCACAAAATCCTGAGAGAAAACAAAAAAACTCTTTTGTCAATGCCAACTCTGCTGATGAGAAACCAGAACAGGCTGCCAAAAGTGGAGGTGGTGGTAAGAAAAAGGTGAAGAAGGATCATATCAATGGAGTTGAAGTAGCTCCAAGCAAGGAAGTGGGAGGTGGCAATGAAGCCATTGTGATCCCTCAACCACTCAACCTTCCTTCCTATGTACTGAGCTATAGCTCCGTACAGCCAAGCATGAGCTCTGAAGGAGAATACTACCAAATGCTTGTGCCGGAGAGTTGGTACTTGTACTCTCCATTGGCGGGATCTTGTGAGTTCTTCAACGAAGAGAATGCTAGTGACTGCAGCATAATGTAGTTCACGTAGTAGAATACTTTGCTCTAGTGTAATGGTGAAATATGACTTTTGACTATTGTTGCAGCCTCTTTTGTTTCGGTAAAATGGTTGAATTCAAGGGCAAAAGGTGCGTGTTGATTATGAATTTAGGTTGGAGGTTTTTTATTTGCGTTTCTTGGATAGATTTGGTGACTAAAAGAGATCATATATCTTACGCTGTTATTTATATAAGAGTGAATTAAGGGGTAAAGTCCTTAAAATGTATATGTATGCAAAAAAGATGATTGGGGCTTTTGTTTTGTTTTTTTTTTCTGAAAAAGCTCCCGAACTGAACTTAACGGATGAAATGTGTAAAATATCTCCATTTCGTTGTCCTTATTTGGTGTTCCTTCTTTCTGTTCAGTTCGAGTTTGTCAGTGGAAGCTTTTGTGTCTTCATAGTTGACCTTCGAATTTTTGGTATTTTGTTTTTTGTCAGGTTAGATCATTCGGCAATTGACCGGGCGTGTTTCCCAAACAAGAGGTAGAATTTCTCAAGGACGCACTCCATTCTCAGAATTTCTATTATATATTTCCTGTCAAATATATTAGTTTCTTTAAATATATGAGCCATAATTTAAAAAAAAAAATGATAATTCGGATATATATAAACATCTCTACTCTGATCTCTTTTTCAATTTTTCTTATTTAAAAAAAATAAAAATTTAATTATATTATCAAGAATTTTCATATAAAATATATTAATTACTCGAATTCATTTTTTAATTTAATCATTAAATTCAATATAATTCATTAAATTTATTTATTTTTATTTTTAATTTTAAAATTTTAATAAAAAATTTAAAAATACAAAAGAAGTTAATAAAAAATAAAAATATCTAATTACAAAAGAATAAAAAATGAAATAAAATAATAATAATAATAAATAATAAAATAAAATTTTAATTATTTTATTAAAGATTTTCGTTAAAAAAATCATTGATAATTTTAAATGTAAGATATAAGAAATTTTAGGGTTAAATGAGGTAACTAAACTTTACCTTTAATAATTGTAATTAAGGTTTATTGAAGCCAATTAAATCAACCTCAATTAGCCCAATTAATAGTCATTTAAATTAGCCCAATTAAGAGCCCAAGTAAAGTCTAATAATTAACCAATCAAATGGGTTATTGGATTTAGGTTCGAGTCGGGTTAAACCCGAAACCCGTTAAGAAGGTTTTAAAAGTCTCGACTTTCTTCTTCCCGATCGCGAGATCGCGATTCCTCGTCTGCTTCTTCCTTTCCCCAATCGCGCGATCATGCTTCTCGCCGACGCTGAGGTGAATCGCCGACGACCAGAGCTCCGACTGACAAGTCTAGGATTCTGGGGTGGCTGGGGTGGCGACGATCGATGCAAATAGAGGAGGATCAGATCTGAAAGATCGATCGATAAGTGAATGCTGAGCTCGAATTATTGGTTGTGTGGGGCTTCTCGTGGTGGATTTCGTTGAGATTTCTTTGGATTTCCTCAGATCTCTGATTGATTGTGCTTCACAGCTTGATTTGCTGGAATCTAATCGAAGGGGTAATGGTGGATTTCGATAGCGAAGGGGTGGAATCGGAGCTCAATTAGGGTACAACCAGATCTGAGGTGAGGTTTCTTTTCTTGAATCTAATCGGTTTTGTGGATTGATACCATGTTTGATTCTGATGGGAGTACTTGTCTTGTTTGATCGGGTTTGATGGGTCTGTTCTAATGCTGAGTTTTCGTGTGGTTGATTCGAGGATTCTTGATTTATTGAGGTATTTTAATCCTGTTGAATGCACTGTTTTAGATTAATTTCTGTTTTGATCTATTCATGTTGTTTAGAGGTGGAGGATGATGATCAGGTTAATTAATTGATTTTAGCTACAGTGTGAGATCTATTGGGATGGTTGTTTGTTGTTGGAATTGGGTGGAACCAGATTACTATTCTATTGATGGATTGATCTGATTAAAGATTTATTTCTATTAGGTTTTGGATCTATTGGATCCTAGTTGATTCTTAGCTTAAGATTAAGCTAGGTGGATTGGGTTAAGTTAGCATTTGATCCGGTTAAGATTTACTTGAGTTAATTGGAGTAATTGGTTTGATTAGGTTAGATGGATTTGGATGAATAATTGGATTATGGATCCAATTGGATTATAGTTTTAATTGAATTATTATATATTGTCCCCGGGGCAATAGTGCAACGGTAGGACATCCGGGTTGTAACTCAGGGACCTGCGGTTCGATCCCCAGTTACGGCGTATTTGCAGGAATTTTCCTCCAAATGGGGAACGCAAGGATGCTGGGCATCTGGATTGGCCGCCGTTTGCGCTTCCCGATTTACCCTGGTGGTCGGTGGGAAACTTCCGTGGGACCGGGCTGACCACCCCCAGAGATGTGGCTACTGGGATTATCATTTTTTTAATTGAATTATTATTAGGTTAGTTTTATAGGATCGATAAAAGCGCTAGAGGGGGGGGGGGTGAATAACGCTTTTGCATTTTTCAGTTGATTTTCGAAGTACAATGTAGAACGCGTGCGAAAGCATAAAAATAGAGTACGAATACGGAAGTAAATAGAACAATGAAGAACACAGAACACAAGTGATTTTTTTACTTGGTTCACAACCGAAAGCTGCTACTCCAAGGCCTACGATTCTTGACCGTTTCCGACGGGCAATCCACTATAAAACTTGTTCCTTACAGAAACAAGTCGAACGATACAAATATGATCTCGATAACAAGCGTAAAGAGATTTACAAATTAAGTAAATTAAAACTTGTTACCCAATACACCAAATGAGTGTGATCTTCGATTCCTTGTGATTCCGGCATTACGGCGGCTTTAGGATTGCTGTTGGTTGCTCAGGGCGCCTTCGTCTCGACGGAATAGTCTCATGGAATGATCGAAAATTCTTGTCTCGAGCCTTTGGTCAACGGTTCTTTTATAGGATGCTCAGGTCGACTTAACTTGATCTCAAGTCGACTAGACTTGATCTCAGGTCGACTCCCACTCAGCATCGATCCTCTATCTTTGTGCAGACTTTGCCTTCAGGTCGACTTGAGTTTCACTCAGGTCGACTCTAGTCCAACGTAGAGCTTACTAATAATTTTTGCCTTTTCGCTGCGTTATCCGATCTTCAGGTCGACTCAAGTACCCTCTCAGGTCGACTCTAGTCCGACGTGGAAGATTTCTGAACTACGTCGACTTCCGATGCGGTTAACCAGACTCAGGTCGACTTGAGTAACACTCAAGTCGACTCCAACACTGAACTTCTGGAAAACTTCGCTCGGAGTCTAAGTATTCAACCTCTCCAACCCTGCATTAAAAGTTAGTTCAAATAACATGCAAAATAAGGTTTGGAGAGTCAGTTCCTAGAACTATCTCTTGGCCTTAACATCAGGTCTCCAGTGAGACCCTGATTAGATCAACGTCTAATGTTCCCCTTGGAAACGTGTCCTGACCCACTTCACTCAGGAGAATTTACCTTATGCCAACCAAGTCCTCCAGACTTGTTGGACTTTTGCTCGGCTCTGTCCTTACCCCCCAGGATTTGCTGCTGCGGCTCGGTCTTCCTGACCACCCAGACATCACCACGTCCTCTGGTCCTCCTGACCGTACACGACTAGATTTATGTCATGCTCCTCGGTCCTTCTGTTGAAGATCGGGAGATGGCTAGAGAGGGGGGCGGAGTGAATAGCCTCTCTTTGTTATCGATTTTCTCCTACAAAAACTTAGTACGTAGCGGAAAATAGAAGAAAATAGCTAATAAAACAAAGACAATGCAAACACAAGGATATACGAGGTTCGGGGATAACTTGCCCCTACTCCTCGGCGTGTTCGTAAGGTGGACGATCCCTTGATCTTCGGTAGATCACACCCCGGATGAATCCGACTAGATGATGTCTCCTTCTCGGTGGAGTGACCTCTCCACAGCCAATCTCAAGGATATATATTAAGTACAGAGATTATAAGAAGAAGATTGAGGCCAAACAAAATAATGAACTTACAGCACAGCCTCAACACATAAAACCTCAAGCAGAAACTTCCCGAGAGCAAGGCACCAGCTCCTCGCACCACCTCAGGCAGAGAGCTTCAAAGAAGAGCAATGAACGCAAGCAAGCAGAGAACATAGCACCCAAGCACACACACACCCTCGTTTTTTGTTAGTTATTCTCTCTTCTCCTTCATCTCTTCTTTTAGTCTCCTCACTTCTGCTCGTTCAACGGTCGCCTGAGTCCACTGCACACTGAACCTTGCTGAGCCATCTGCGCTCTCCAGCACCACACTGAGGTCTCCTCCAGTCTCTAGTCTCCTCCAGTTGCTGGACCACGCTCCTCTCAGCACACTGTGTGCAGCTCAGTCTCCCGCTGTCTTTTACCTGAAAACCAAAGGTCGACAAACTACCATAATAGAAAGCCAAACCTTGACTCTTCCTGTTCTTCATTCGAGTTCAAACTTCATCTGCAAACTCAGAAATGGATTAGCAAAGCAATATCAGAAGAAACAGAAATCAGAAATGAGCAGAGCAGAAGTCTGAACACGATCAGAAATGGCTTAATCGATCAGGCCATCGATTAAACGTCGTAATTCTTTTCTCTGTAAACCGTGTAATCGATCAAGCCTAAGCAACAATTGATTACCACATATCTTAATCGATCCATTGGTCGATTAAGATATGGTAATCGATCAGGTGATCGATTATCGATCGCTAAATGCATTCCTCATTAAGCTTGTAATCGATCAACTGATCGATTACCGTTGGCCATAATCGATTGCCCAATCGATTATGGTGTGTTCTGTGGGTTTTCCAAATTCTTACAGAATGCTTTGTAATCGATCATCAGGTCGACTAACCAACTAACCCTTGGTTAATCGATTCACCCATCGATTACACCAAAGTGAATTTGAAACCCATGCAATCTGATCACTTGGTTAACTTGGGTCTCACCCGAGCCAACCACATTGGATCATGTATTCAGAGAACAGACTCCCAAGCCTCCTCTGACAATGATCTAGTCCGAAGACAGGCTACCAAGCCTTCTCCGACCATAGTTCGGTACAGAGAACGAGCTACCGAGCCCTCTCTGACCTAATCTGGAGAACGAGCTACCGAGCCCTCTCCCACTCCATCCGGTCCAGAGAACGAGCTACCGAGCCCTCTCTGACCTAGTCCGGAGAACGAGCTATCGAGCCCTCTCCGACTCCATCCGGTCCAGAGAACGAGCTACCGAGCCCTCTCTGACCTAGTCATTCGGTCCAGAGAACGAGCTACCGAGCCCTCTCTGAGTCCGGAGAATAAGTTATCGAGCCCTCTCCGACTCCATCCAGATCCAGAGAACGAGCTACCGAGGCCTCTCTGACCTAGTCCGGAGAACGAGCTACCGAGCCCTCTCCGACTCCATCCAGTCCAGAGAACGAGCTACCGAGCCCTCTCTGACCTAGTCTGGAGAACGAGCTACCGAGCCCTCTCCGATCTTATCCGTCATGGGTCAATCTGAATATATTGAACTTAATTCTTGTCCAACTAAAATGAACTTAAATCTGTGTCAACATCAAAACAACAATAGGGACAAACTGCATCAACATAAATGTTTAAACTTTTTCAAAAAATTTAAAAATTTAAACTTAAGTTCAAAATTTTACTTACTTTTCAAAACATGTTATTTCAAGTCCTTTAGAAAAATATCTAAGTTAAACATTAACTTGAAAACATTTTTGAAAGCATGTTTTTGAAAATATTTTCCTTGAAAGCATGTTTTTGAAAATATTTACCTTGAAAATAATTTAAAATAGATACAAAATAACTTAAATATACTTTTTTGAAAAAATAACTTGAAAATTTACAATCTCTCCCCCTTTGACATAATCAAAATAAACCTAAGGGATTGAGTCCAAGCTTATAATAGTCAAAATAGTTAAACAAAAAAATTTAATCCGTGGGGCACATGTCCAACTTAGGTTTTAACTAACTACTAGATGTTGGGTTGCAAGAGTGCAAACATAGTCCCACATCTAAAATACATTGGAAAGATCATGGGTTTAAAAGGATGGAAAGTATCTTCATTGGCATGAGACCTTTTGGGGAGAGCCCAAGAACAAAACCATGAGGGCTTAGACCCAAAGTGGACAATATCATGCCATTGTGGAGATGTGGACATTCTTTAGACCCTACAATTGGTATCAGAGCGAGGCCGCTTTTCATCAGACTAACCGCCGAATGAGTCATGATCCAGATCTAACCATGTGGGGACCCTCGGAGAAAACAAAGGAAGTAAGGGAGGCTCGGACCATGAGGGACATGGCAGCCGGACCATGAGAGACATGGCAGCCGGACCATGAGGACATGGCAGCCGGACCATGAGAAATGACAGCCGGACCATGAGAAATGGTAGCGGAGCTTCCAGTAGTCCTTTGTTTGAGGGAGAGATTGTTGGGTTGCAAAAGTGCAAACATAGTCTCACATTTAAAACACATGGAAAAGATCATGGGTTTAAAAAGATGGAAAGTATCTCCATTGGCATGTGGCCTTTTGGGGAGAGCCCAAGAACAAAACCATGAGGGCTTAGGCCCAAAGTGGACAATATCATACTATTGTGGAGATGTGAACATTCTTTAGACCCTACACTAGAAAGTAGTAGCTTAACCTAGTTAGTCAAGTTTAAGTGTATCGTCTCATTAAGCTTTCTGACTTAGGGACACTTAACTTGATTACTATATATTAAAGTCTAAGTAATTGAGGAAATACAACACAAAGAAAGGGGAAAATAGTTCATCCTACTCCTAAATTTGAAAGAGAAAAGGGAGTAAGACTTATCAATCAATACAACCTTCCTTGTCTTGCAATCTCCTCGTCGACGGTGGATGAAAGCGATGGAGTAGTCCTGGACAGATGGATGGATCACTGAATCTCTCTCTGGAAGGTGGCTACGGTGGCCTTTTTCACCTCTAAGGGTTTCCCCCCTTTAGGGCTGAATATGAGAAGTATTTATATGCCCCTGATGCCACACGATCGTGCCTCGTGGCGCGACCCAAGAAACACACCTCTGCCTCTTCGTCACACGGTCGTGCCTATCAGGCATGGCCTTGAGCAGGCCTTCTTCAGGAAAATAGGCACAGTCTAGCCTATGAGGCACGGCCTTGACATGGGTCTGCTTTGGAAGTGAGGCATGATCGTGCCTTATAGTTACGCCCCCAAGCTGGATAAGGCTGGAAAACTGGGGCACGACCATTCCTATCAGGCACGCCCCCAGACTTGGTTGGCTTTGGTAGGGGGCATGGTCGTGCCTCCCATGCACAACCCAAAGCAGCTGATGATCTATAGAGAAGCACGGTCGTGTCTGGTGGACACGGTTGCTAGTTGGTGTGGCTCGAGTGATGAGATATGGTCGTGCCTTGGAGACACGGTCGCTCATGTGATGAAGCACGGTCGTGCCTTGTAGGCACGACCTTGCTTTGCAGTTTGGTCGTTCAATCTTCGTTTCACCTTATTTCGCTCCAATTCCATCCTGTAAATACACAAAATACAAGAGCAGACCTCCGAACTAGGAAATGGAGAAAATATATCTAATCCACGGATAAAGGATGCGACAAACACAGGATAATATCATGAAATACATAAGGATGTATAATAAAAATAGTAAAAACGTATGTATACTCTACGCACATCACCCGCGAATGTGTCAACCCACTTTGAATTTTATTAAATTCTTATTTCATTTGGTAATATTTTAAATTAATTTCATAATTATAAGAATTTTATAATTAAGTTCATGACTATTAAATTAATTTATTTTTAATTTTAAATTTTAAATTATAGTTTCAAATTTTAATTTTTTATTTAAATTTTTAATTTAAGTTTTGATAGTTTGATTAAGTTTTGTTTTAATTTTATTATTTGATTAAGTTTTGGTTGAATTATTTATTTTATTATTTGATTAAGTTTTGGTTGAATTATTAATTTTATTATTTAAATTCAAGTCTTTTTTAAGATTTAGATTTAACTTGTTAAAATTTATAAAACTTATTTTCCTAAATTTTAGGATTTAATTTCAAATTTTTGGATTTAATTTCAAATTTTAAGAATTATTCATTGTTTCATAATTAAAAGGTATACAGTTAGAGTTAATTTTATTATTTAATTTCATATTTTTAATATTTAAATTTAAATTAGTATTTTTAAACTTTGAAGATTTATTGTAAGAATTTTAAGGATTTTATTTCAAATTTTTAGTTGTTAAATTATTAATTTTAAGATTTATCTTGATGGAGTTTGAATTTATCTTATTATTAGGATTATCTTTATTATTTAATTTTGAATTACTAAGTAAACTTAAATTATTTAACTTATCTTGATTTTTATTAAATTTATCTTGTTTGGTTGAATTATTATTAATTTTCAGATTTAATTAATTAATTAATTAATTAAAATTGAATTATTTATTTTATCGTTATCTTGGTTAAATAAGTTAAAGAATTAGTCTAATTTTTTATTTATTTGTATTAAATCTTGATTAATTAAATTTAAATTATTAATTATTGAATTTATTATATTTGAATTATTTAAATTATTATTTAATTCAGATTTATTAATTGATTTGTTCAAATTAGGTGAATTTTTCTTGTTTATAGGATCTAAGTTTAAATTTTTTAATTGATTTAATTTATAACTATTTAATAAAATTTTAGATTTATTTAAAATTTTCAAATTTAAATTGGTCAAATTATCTAAATTTAAATTTTTTAAATTATCTAGATTTTCTGATTTATCTAAATTCAAATTATCTAAATTTTCTAATTTATTAATTGTTGAATTAGTCAAGTTGACTTTTTCTACCTTATCTAAATTTTCAGAAAAATCTAAAATTTTAAAAATAGTAAATCAAGTATGCAACCTAGGAGCATTTTTATAATTATGCAAACATATTAGAATCGCATCCCCCAATTCTGGTTTCTTCGTTGTCTTCCTCTCCAGACATCGGTTCTTGTAGTGTGCGCATTTTTTGCACTTAAAGCACGTGATGTGCTCTTTGTTCCTCCGGGCTCCTAGCATCGGTTGCTCCTTTGCCGCCGGTGGTGTCGTCTGATTCTTACGAGTAGGACACTTATTTTTATAGTGTCCTCTCTTCCTGCACTTAAAACATATTATATGAAATTTGAAACAAACTTTAAAATTACCTTTCTCTCTCTCCATCTTCGCCTTCTTGCTCCCTTGGCAGTTAGTCCAATCAAGAGTACGCCGGCTCTGATACCAATTGTAGGATCTTGTAACGCGCTAGAGGGGGTGAATAGCGCGTTCGTTTCTTTTTCGTACGTTCATTCTATCAGAAAAATAAGTAGCAAAATTAGATAAAGATGCAGGGACACGCGGATTTACTTGGTTCCTAACCCCCCAGGGTTAGTACGTCCAAGGTCTATGTACGGGAGGCACCCGTCCACTAGTGGTCTCCTTTCTAAACGTTCGTTCGGAGGTGGAGAAATCCGTCTTATAGTCCATATAAAAATAACAATGAAAGACAGAATAAGACAAGCAAAGAAATAATAACTCAAACACTTGGCTGCCGATCTAGAAATCCTGAGCACCGCGCACTCCTCTTGAATCTTCCCCGATTGCAAGAATCTGACCTCGTTTGCGTTTCGAATCACCACTAGAATGGAAGGATGGCTTGTAGAAGATAATTTGATTGAGCACGTTCACCCTCCTTTATAGTACCTTCCAGTCGACTAGAATCTCATTCAGGTCAACCCCACGTAGACTGCCGATCCACCTTATCCGCGGCTGACTCATCCTTTAGGTCGACTGGAACCACCATTCAGGTCGACTCCAATCTGACGTGGAGGGTCTTGATAAACTTTGGCTTCCGCAGAGTTTTATCCATTCAGGTCGACTGGAATGATCACTCAAGTCGACTGGAATTCAGGTCAACTGGAATCACCATTCATGTCGACTAGAATCACTAGACTCAAGTTTGACCTGAGTTGACCTCGGGTTTGGTTTAGATGTTTTTGTTTGCTTCACTTCTGCTTTCTCCATCTTGCTTCCAGCTCCTGGTTCCTGCAAGACAAGCATATAAACAACCAAGTAACATAAACTTTACTTGTGGGTCTAACTTTGGATTTCTACCGAAATCCTAGGTTAGTCTGACGCCTACTATTCCACTCCAGAAATGCACCCTTACCCACTCTACTCGAGAGAAGTTTTGCCAACAAGTCCTTCAGACTTGTTAGACTTCCCGCTTAGCCATGGTCCTCGGTCCCTAGGAATTTGCTGCTGTGACTCGGTCCTCTAGACCGCCCAGACTTCACCAACCCTCTGGTCCTCCTGATCGTACTCGATTGGACTTTGATCATGCTTCCCGATCCTTCGACACTGCATGGACTTGCTCCTGGTGCACTTGACCTTGCTAAGACTTTTGCCTGATCCTTAAAATCAAGACTTGCCTTTACCTAGCCTACAACTAGAACTTTCCCTTGCCTAGCCTACAACTAGGGCTTTCTCTGCTAGCTTCACTCACCAGGATTTTTTTTGTCCAATCTTCTAGATCAAGACTTCCACTACCTAGTCTAACCGACTAGGACTTCTCACTAGTCATCTGGTCAAACTGACCTGACTAGACTTCACTCACATCCAAATATCAGGTTCTGTTTGAATCAACCCTTGGTCAAACTGATCAGACCTAGGTGTATTGTCAAACATCGAAACTCTAGGTAGGATCTAGTACTTCTTGCACCAACATGTTGTGTACTCCTATTCTAGTATCCACTGAGTATTTTATACTCACCACCCAGACCCTAAGTTTCCTTTCGTTCTCCTCAAATAGCAGATAGGATTGTACCTACGAAGCTTGGAGTTCTGCCAGACTGTCCCATCTTACAGCAGGAGAAATTATCTTGTTGTCTTATTTTGTATGGATTTTGGTTGTATTTGGATCTGTGATCTTTGTTCATGGACTTGTAGAATTTTGTGCGTATCTGAGATTTGGACTTATATTCGTACTTTTGTAGATTTGGATCTTGTTATAATTATGCTGCGGAACTTTTGTTATTTTATGTGGATTTTCGTATATACGTTGTTGGTTTTCTTGAGGTGGTTTGCTGTATTATGCATGTGTTAGATTACTAGTTTGTGGTCGTATGGGCCTTATTCATAAAGTTTAGTAGTTTATTTACTTGTATTGTACTAGTGATTGATCGTGTGAGCCTTATGTATCAGGGAAGGTTGAATTGTTACAGGGGAGATGCTGTCAAAATTTTTTGGACGGCTATCTCTCGAGATGTGACAATTATTTTAGTATCAAAGCCATAGGTTTAGGATTTGTTGTGAATTTTTGGTTTACCTGATACCAATTATTTTGGTATCAGAGCATGGTTTTAAGGTTCATATTTAGTTTGCTGGATTTGTCGTTGTATTTTTGATCTATCTGATACCAATTATTTTGGTATCAGAGCATATTAAGTTGAGTCCTAGGTTGCAAAGTTCATATTGTTTCTTTGGATTTTTCATCGTATTTATGATTTACTCGATCCATATTGTCAGATGGGATGGGCAGCGGCATGATCTCTCCAAGCGGTTGCAAGTTACCTTTTATATCTGATTCAATTCTAGAAATTTATAGTAGTTGTGTTAGCAGGTATTATCTAATTATCTTATGGCCCCTGTATAAAATCGAGGACGTGGTCGACCACCGAGACGACCTGCTATGCCAGTGGGGCCAGGGAGTTCTGACGATGTTGTGGATAGTCGGGAGCAGAGCCGTAATCCTCCAATTGTGGGATAGGGTTCTCGAGCTCAGGAGATACCGTTGACGGACCTGGTACCGGCTACTGCTAGTAAGACTATGCATAAGAGTCGAATACCGTTGCTGGTAAAGTCGGTAAATGATTGATTTACCCTATTTCATGGGAGATCTGATCCATAGGTGACACGTTCCTGGTTGGAAAGTTTGACGGATACCTTCGACTATACCACTTGTATTAGGGCTGAGCAAGCGGGCGGGTCGGACGGGTTCGTGCGATTTTCCCACCCGACCACCCAACTCGATTTTTTTTCGCATCAAATTCTGCGGGTGGCGGGCGGATTGGCGGGCGGATTGGCGGGCGGATTGGCGGGCGGATTGGCGGGTTATCGAATGTAAAAAAATGAATTTTACGGATGATAATTGATATAATAAGCGTCTACAAAAGAGTCTAAAATACAATCCACAGTTTTATAACTAATCAACAATGTTCATACCAAAATAGGAAGCATCTCATGGCCACACAAAAAAAAAAGGATAATTCATAATTCAACACCAAAGTCCAAGTCCAGGTAATTAGGAATTATCCAAGTTGGGGCAAAAAATCCAAAATGCAGCACTCTTTGGCCTACAAGTAAATAAATCAAAGTTTGTTATATAATAGATTAATAGGACACAAGATTTAATTTGAATGACACCACTTACAAGTAGGAAAGTATGAGACTTTTAATCATCAAGACAATGCTTGTCATTTTCTTTCAATGTGCCTGAAGAATGAAAACAGAAAAGAAGATAATAATGTTTAAGTTTCAGCCTCACAAATGGTTATGAGAATAAATAAAACTAACCAAAGAAACCAAATTAAAGTTTACCATCTACAATTTCTTCATATTGCTTAACATCCTCCATGGAGATTCCCATCATAAGTTCTTAAACATCAATAATGCTTGGCATACGCAGCCAATTTTGACAGCAAATAAGAGCTTCCACCATCTCAGGAGACAAAGAACTTCGAAATGTATCAATAACACGACCACTCATACTAAAGGCTGATTCGGATGCTACTGAGGAAACAGGAATTGCTAGAACATCTCTAGCTAACTGAGACAACACAGGATATATCACAGAATGATTTTTCCACCACTGCAATATATCAAAAGAGGCAGCATCTTTTTCACAAGGTTCTTCTAAATATTTTGTAAGTTCGGACTTATTCTCACAACTAGGATTTTTCTCAATTTCTTTGGCAAACTCAAATGCCAAAGAAGAACCTGTAGTTGCAATCTGATCAAGATCAATATTCATTGGGCTACAAGAATTCTGATTTGAACTTGTAGTTGAACTTGAAGAACCTTGTTGTTGCATGTAACAATCATATAAACGAGAAACCACTGCTTTCACTTCATTCTCCATTTTTTCTGGTAAGGATTTCTGATTTTCAGCATTATACATCTGATCAAAACAATATCTAATGAACTTCATCTTGTAACGAGGATCTAAAACAGTGGCAACATACATTAAAGGATTCATATTTTCAAGTTTTTGCCAATATTTCGCAAACATTCCTTGCATTTCAATTGCCACAGCCGCCAAACTAGCATCTACATGCTTAGAATAAGCCTTCAAAATAGTATGCATACCAACTATCTCTTGAAAGAAAATATTGGCAGTGATACTAGAAGAACTCGAAAATCGTATAGTAATATTGTAGAAAACCTTCAAGAACTTCATAAAGTACCTTGCAATTTCCCAATCCTTTTCAATAGGTGGACCAACATGCTTGTCTTTTCTCTCGGTCACATGAGTTTCATCATCCTCATTTTCTACAGTTTCAGCAATGCAATCATCCTCATCCATCTCTCCTTTCTCCTTAAAATACTTTTGATAGTTTGAATCATCTTCCCTTAGTCGCTCAAATGCCTTTTCAAATTCCAAAGTAGATTCTAGCATCAAATAAGTCGAATTCCATCTTGTTTCTACATCAAGACAAGGATGACGCTTACATTCAATCTTCTCAATGCTTGCACATTTTTTAAATGACTAAAATCTAGAGGGAGAAGAGCGAATATATCGGACAGCATTCCTTATTTTTTTGATTGAGTCACTGTATTGCTTCAAGCCACTCTTTACCACCAGATTTAATGAATGCGCTGAACAACGCAAATGCAAGAACTCATTGCTCAAAACTGAAAACTTCCAGCTGGTCATTTTTTTCCTCAAATGTTTCATAGCAGCTCCATTTGTTGCAGCATTGTCCACTGTAATGGCCAACAACTTCTCTATTCCCCATTCTAATAAGCAACTCTCAAGCATTTTACAAATTGTCGTAGCTTTATGGTCAGAAATGACACAAAAGCTCACAATTCGTTTCTGCAAATTCCACTCCTTGTCAATCCAATGTGCTGTGACACACATATAATTCACATTTTACAAGGAAGTCCATGTGTCTGTGGTAAGATTCACCCTCTTAGAACTTAAGGATTTCTTCAACTTTCTCCTCTCATCTTCATAAAGCTTCATGCAGTCTCTAGCCACAGTAAACCGAGATGGAATGTTAAATCTAGGTTGTAGCCCATGCACAAACTCTTTGAAACCAGCACCTTCTACTACTCTAAAAGGATGTTCATCACGGATAACCATTTTTGCCAACAATAACCTACACTCCTCTTGAGAGAAACTTGAGGATGTCAAAGTAAAACCACCATTTTTAGTAGGCTGAAAACCAATTGTCTTTTGATTGGGATCAAGTAGTCTATACTTTGTGCAATTCTTCTTCAAATGTGTAATCAGATTACTTGTTCCATGTTGTTTTCCATCAGCAGCATAATCTTTACCACAATGTTTACAACGAGCTCTAGTTTCAGCCCCCTCTTTAAACTTAACGAAGTGCTCCCATACCCAAGAAAATCTTCTATCCACTTTCTGATTCTCAGATTCTACAACATTTTCCGGAAGAGATTTACTTTTCACAGCGACAATCTTTTTCTTTCTTTTTCTCGACATATTTGGCTTCCATTTCAGTGGTTTAGGTGCTGGTGGTGTCTCTTGATTACTTTCTTTGATAGCAGAAATATTCTCTTCAACTTCCATTTGAAAGTTAAGCTCCTAAAGTTGAAATAAACAATGCAACACATATATCACATATATGAGCATGGAAACCATGGGTTTAAGAAACAGCAACACAAGGGCATGTAACTAATCAATATTTTGTAACACTAGATGAAGAATAATAGAATATACAAGAAAGTAAGCTTCAACAAAAAAAACAAACGAGTTGCATAACAGCAGAAGCAAAACACAGATAATGGCATTGGAAGTAGAATAAAAGTGATGATAATGATAATTGATATTTAATACAAAATAAACAGCAGTAAAATAAAAATTATTATTAACCAAACCAAGCAAAAATCTAACAAAATTGGAATTTGGAAGTGAAGAGCTTGGATGAATCGAATCAATGTTTTGTTCCAGGAGAAGAGTTAGAGAAAATACCCGAAATTCCACACAACTAGTGAAAAGTTGAAACTTGAAACTAAAGAGTGAAAATTACATACTTGAAACCCTTGATTCTTGACTCCTGAAGCTTGAAAGTTGAGAGAGAGGAAAGTGCCGAAGTGTGAGAATGGGTTTGCTGCTGGAAACCCCTCTTTTTTGTCCTTATCTATTATTAAACAAATCATTTTTAATATATGTATACATATATTTTATTATTTGTATATAAATAGGCGGGCGGGTCGGGTTTAGTCGGATTTTAAAATTAAAATCCGAAACCCGCCCGTGTACAAGCGGGTTTGTCAATTTTCTATCCATTTTTATTTTTAATTTTTTTTAAACCTGCGGGTTGGCGGGTTCCGGATGCGGGTGGCGGGCGGGTTTAGCGGGCCGGGCGGGTACTGCTCACCCCTAACTTGTATTGATACAAAGAAAGCTGAATTAGCTATCTACCACTTCCGTGATCAAGCTGTCACATGGTGGAAGACACAGAGGATGATTTTCGGAGAGTATGATATATCATGGCTATCATTTAGGGAGGGTTTCGAGAGACAGTATTTCTCAGTAGCATTTTGTTTGGCGCGATGCCAAGATTTTCTGAATTGTAAGCAGGGTGATCATTCTGTCATGGAGTATAACACAGAGTTCTCGTGACTCGCCGAGTTCTGCTCGCATTTAGTAGCTCAGGATAGTGATTGAATGTTTCAGTTCACCCAAGGATTGGCTACCTATATCTGGGTTAGAATGTCTGGTTTTCTCATTAGTTCTTACAGAGCGACGTTGGATCGGGCTTTACTCATTGAGATGACTCAGCAACAAGTGGCTCGGAAAAAAGACACAAAGAAGTTAAAGAATCTGAGTGTACAGAGTATTGGTCAGAAAGAGGCACGCTTAGGGATCAGGTTCTCGGGGTTCTTTGAGACGGCAAAATGGTAAACAACAATCTACAGGATCTTCGAGTGGGTCCCAACGGAACCAGGAGAAGGATGTTATGGAAAGAAAGTATTTTCGGTGTGGATCTGGTAGTCACTGGGTAGGGGGTTGCCCATCAGATCAGGCTGTTTGCCCATCAGAAAACTTTGCCGCCTCCAGGTCAGCTGTATCAGATATAAGGAAGAGAATATGCAATGTTACCAACAATCCCACAACTAGAGATCTGTTATTTAGCGACCCTAGTGCAGCGGCAATTACCAGCAGTACCATTTTCCTACAGTATGCCTTCTCAGTACATTCATCAGTCATCACCAGTGCCTCAGAGTCAGCCTCAGCCTCAGCCAAAACGGAGGCAGTCTGCGTCCCATTCAGTTACACAATCGTCCAGTGTAAAGATTGGTCGTGTTTATGCTATCACTCGAGAAGAGGCGCAACAGGCCGATGGATCGATCATTCGGGGTATGATTTCAATTTATTCTATATATGCTGATACCTTGATTGATACTAGTGGTTCTCATTCATTTATGTCTAAATTATTTTTAAGGAAAATTGAGAGAATTCCCATGGTTATGTCATGTAGTCTGGTAGTATCTTTACCTTCGGGTGAAGTGTTGATAACCAATCAAGAGATCAAGAGATGTCTATTGGATTTCGACGGTCATATCCTCACAGTGGATCTTTAGGTGTTGGATATGGTGGAGTTTGATATTATTCTTGGTATGGACGAGTTAGCCACTTATTATGCTATAGTGGATTGTCGAGCTAGAGTGGGTACCTTCCAACCTCTGGATTAACCCGCATGGAAATTCATGGATACCAAAAATGATGGAATATCCATTATTTTGGCAATACAAGTACAGAAAATGTTAGACGAAGGTTGACAAGGTTCTTTACAATTCCTGAAGCAAACAGAGAAAGATAGTGTTTCTAGTATTTCTGATGTCCGAATTGTCTACGATTATCAGGATATTTTTCTGGACGAGCTTCCTGGTTTGTCACCTCCTTGGTAGGTACAGTTTACTATCGAAGTGATTTCAGGCACAACACCAATATTTAAGGCTTCATATCGTATGACACCAAAGGAGTTGGAAAAACTTAAGATCCAACTGCAGGAGCTATTGGATCGGGGTTTCATTCATCCTAGTGCATCATCATGGGGAGGCCCAGTTCTATTTATGAGAAAGAATGACGGATCTATGATGTTGTGCATTGATTACCGTCAATTGAATGTAGTGATGATTAAGAACAAATACCATTTGCCGCATATTGATGAGTTGTTTGATCAGTTGAAGGACTCCTGCGTGTACTCCAAGATTGAATTAAGATCTGGGTATCATCAACTGAGACTACGGGATGAGGATGTACAGAAAACAACTTTGCCTATTCGCTATGGACACTATGAATTCTTGGTGGTGTCATTTGGACTCACCAATGCTCCAACTGCATTTATGGATCTAATAAACCGGATTTTCTTGGAGTATTTGGGTCGGTTTGTCATAGTCTTTATTGATAACATTTTGATATATTCTCGATCGGAAGAGGAGCATGAGCAACATTTTCATATTGTGTTAGAGACATTACGTCGTGAGCATGCAAAGTTCAATAAATGTGCTTTCTGATTATCTTCTGTAGGATTTCTCGGGCATGTGGTGTCTAGCCAAGGTATTTCTGTAGACCCTCAAAAGATTGAGACAGTTACTAGTTGGGAGCAGCCAAAGTCGGTTCAGAAAGTGCATAATTTTCTTGATTTAGCTAGATATTACAGGAGATTTGTAGAGGGTTTCTCTCATATTGCTACACCGCTAACTCGTCTGACCAAAAAGGGGACGAAATTTATTTGGTCAGAGGCTTACGAGGCCAGTTTTTAAGAGCTTAAGCAGCGGTTAGTAAGTGCCCCGATATTGGTGATTCCTTCTGGTGAAGACAGATTCACACTTTACACTGATGCATCGTTCCAAGGATTAGGTGCAATGTTAATGCAGTGCGATCGAGTGGTTGCGTATGCTTCTAGGCAGTTGAAGGACCACGAGAGGAATTATCCTATGCATGATTTAGAGCTTGCAACTATTATCTTCACACTAAAGATTTGGCGACACTATCTATACGGGGTTACGTTCGAAGTTTTCACCAATTATAAGACTTTGAAGTATCTATTTACTCAGAATGAGCTAAATCACAGATAAAGACGTTGGATGGAATATCTGAAAGACTATGATTGTACTATTAACTATCACCCAGGAAAAACTAATGTGGTAGCTGATGCACTAAGCCAGAAATCTCGTGGGATTCTGGCTAGTAAGTGGGTGGCAGTTTGTAAGATACCAAGGATTTTAATTTTAGTTTATTTTATTTTATTTATTTTTATTTCATTTTATTTTAGCAGAACCAAATTACACAACTTGGTTTGGTTTGTTAAGGAAGAGAATTTTGACAAGAAGGAATAGATTAGAAATTTCGTCTTGAAAAACGAAATGAACAAAATTTGTTTGGAGTAAATCGGAGGTTGTTTGGTTAATGAACCAAACGAACCGAGATTGAACCAAACTGAACCAACTTGATTTGGTCCATGCTGGAAGAGGTTTTGATAGGATAAAATGGATGAAAAGATTTGTCTTGCGAAGACGAATCTAACAAAACTAGTTTGAGTCAAATCGGAGATCGTTTGGTTGGCGAACCGAGCGAACCAAGACTTAAACCGGTTTGCTATAGTAATCGTTCAACCATTACAATAAATCCTATTACAATCAACCTAAGTTTTAACCCAATTTTATAAGGTTACTGTGCACTCCTCAAAATATCGCGACCGCGCCCGCGCGCGACCCCATCCGCGCGACCGCGATCGCGCCCGATCCACCGCCGCCCGGGTCTGCCGGCGGAAACCTCGGGAAAATGCCCTTAAAAAGGGTCGTGCGAGCAGCCCTAACCCCTGCTCCTCTCCTCTTCTTCTTCCTCCATCACCGCCCCTGTAAACCAGCCGTCGTCGCCCTCTTCTCTGCCGCGCCTCCGCCACCATCGTCCCCTGCATCCAGTGCCACAAGTCCATCGCCGCTGGCCGATCGCTGCCATTGCCACCGCTTCTCCTCTTCCTCTGCCCGACCGCCGTCGTACCCCTGCCGTTGCTGCTTGCGTGGAGAAGACCAGCCAACTGACGCCCCAATCGCCCGATTCTACGTCACTGTCGGCGCCGCTTGGAGCCAACCTCAACAACGCTGACTACACCTAGTAAGGGTTATTCCTCCTTTGATTAAGCTTATTGTAAACAGATGCCTGTCCCTGCCACTGGGCCAAGTATCAGGTTTATTGGTTTATTAAATTGAGATTAGTTAATTAGATTAAGGTTTAGTTAAATAATTAGGTTAACTTGATAAGTCGGTTAAATTAGTTTAATCAGTTTAGTTGAGTAATTAAGGCTTGTTTAATTTAACAAATGATCTTTGATTAACTAAGATAATTAATCTAGTTTAATTGGAGTATTACATATTAACTAGTTTAATGTTGGTTAATTAGTTAACAAGAAGTGATTAATTGCTTGAGTAATTAGTTTTGGGTATTTGATTAAACTAATTCGTTAAGTTAGATAATTAATGAGTAGGTAATTAATTAGATGGTTAATTATTTTGATTAACAAATTTAATAAGTTGTTAACTTATTAATCCATTTAAGACTCAATGAGCTACTTGATAATTAACAGATTAATTGTTTAACTATTAACGGTAAATAAATTTGAGAATTGATTAATTGACTTAAGTTTAAGTAAAGTAATGTTTAGTTATTAATCAGGTTAATTATTAATGATCACGTTATTCATTCGAGGTTAATTGAATTATTAATCAGGTTAATAATTAAATCATATCAATTAAGTAGTAATTGAGTTAGACTAACCTTAGAATCGGCTAGGGTTTACCTTATTGAAAAGTAAATACAATATTTAGAAGATGTTTATTGTAATTACAGGACCTTGATCTGTTGATAATACCATACGCGGAGGATTTCATTAGGGTTCTTATTGCAACGATTTCATCAAGAGGTGGGTACTCCTGTGCTTGGTCAACACATGTCTCATTTTCGTAGTGCATGATTTATTATTGCTGTTATCTATCCTGTTGATACTTTTACTGCTCATGTCATTTATCCAGTCAATACCTTTGATAACCATTGTTTGATACTTACCTGTTGACCTTTATTGGGATCTGTTATTGTCATGTTGCTACTCCTGCTATCTATGCTAGTTAATTAATTGATACCTTATACCTATCGTTGCTTGATCGTTAGTTGTTGATACTTAGACTTGAAACTTAATCTGATGCCAATGTCCTGTTTGGCCCCTCAGTTCACTGCCCCGAGGGGGGTGACTGGGGAGTGTAGAGTGCGGACAGGGACTTGCATTCAATTAGGTCCTGTTTGGCCCCTCAGTCCACTGGCTCGAGGTGGGGTGACTGGGGAGTGTAGAGTGCGGACAGTGACTTGCATTAATTATGTCTTGTCTGGCCCCTCAGTTCAGTGTGCTCTGGGAGAGTAACTGGGGAATGTAGAGTGCGGACAGAGACTTGCATTTGGTTGCGATGGTTGCTGCGTGTTTTGACATGCATTCATTGGTAGGATTATCACATAGTTTACTTTACTCATACGTTTGCGATTGTTGCACTTATTTGCCATGCTTGTTGCAATTGTGATTTAGGCTATCTGCCGATACCTGTTGAGTATTTTACTTGTTCTACATACACCTATTCGTTATAGACTTTACTCTATTATTATTCATGTTATTTTAACCTTTACATGCGCTTTCCTTCTAGTACCCACTGAGTATTTATACTCACCACCCAGACCCTAGAGTTTTCTGTCTCCTCAGGTAACAGATAAATTTACTTGGAGCTTGGAGATTGATAGGCTGCTTCCATCTCACATCCGAAGGTTTACTATGGTTTGGTTTGTTTGCTGATAGTCGTAGTTCAATTTGGTTGTAATAAATTTGGTTATATTACATATAATTGTACATAGATTTTATACACTAGTGGTTATTCATTCTCTTGGATTTACAATGTTTCCGCTACATGGATTCTCGATTTATTTCGGTATTGTGCATGGGACAGTAACCGTGTGGCCATGTAGGCCTTTTATCTTAACTGTTGTACATTTGTGTGATGTGTTAAAGGACCTGTAGTCCTTATTCCAGTCGTATATGGCTGTGTATTTCTGTTTGTATTCAGGAAATTGTCATGGTTACTGGGGAGATGCTACCGAAAATTTTCGGATGGTCTCCCGGGTTGTGACACAATTACTAATCTGGTCTGATAGTTTTCTGAATTGGGATTGGTGGAGCTTAACCAAACTCAATGAGAAGTATTGATTTCTATGATGGCGTAGTCACCTATAGTAGAGAAGATCAAGGTGGCACAAGCTAGCAACCAGCATATTCAGTTTATCAGCAGTAGGGTGGACTCCGGACAACAGTTGGGGTTTTCTTGCGACAATGATAGGATACTTCAATTCCGAGAAAGACTCTGTGTTCGAGAATAGCATTTGATTAAGGAGGAGTTATTACAGGAGGCACACCATTCTAGATTCTCGATACATTCTAGTGGTACTCGTATGTATCAGGATCTGAAATGCTTGTATTGGTGGAACGACATGAAGAGGGATATCGCAGATTTTGTTGCGAGATGTTTAGTGTGTCAACAGGTGAAGGCTGAACACCAAATACTAGCCAAGTTACTTCAGGAGATATTGGTACCTGAGTGAAAGTGGGAATATTTTAAGATGGATTTCGTTATAGGCCTACCTAAGACCCGGAAGGGGCATGATGCGATTTGGGTAATCGTTGATCAGTTAATCAAATCTGCTTACTTCTTTCTGATATGTCAGACGGATTCACTGGATCGTTTGATAGATTTGTATTGCAGAGAGATTATCAGATTACATGGAGTTTCTGTGAGTATTATTTCAGATAGAGATTCGCGTTTTACCTCACGGTTCTGGCAGAGTCTACAGTAAACACTAGGTATAGAGCTTCGCTTTAGTACAATATTTCATCCACATATAGACAATCAGTCGGAGTGTACTATTTAGACTCTGGAAGATTTACTGAGGGCATGTGCTATGAATTTTGGTGGTAGTTGGGAAGATCACTTGCATCTAGTTGAGTTCGCATATAACAACAACTATCATTATATTATTCAGATGGCTCCGTATAAGGCTTTGTATGGTAGACCTTGTTGATCTCTGCTGTTGTGGGAGGAGGTTGGTGAGAGACAGCTGTTAGATCCATAGAGGATTCAGCAGGATGCTGAGTTTGTACAGATTATTAGACGACGTATGTCAGAGGCTCAAGATCGACAGAAGAGTTATACGGATCAGAAACAGAGACCTTTGGAGTTTTACAGTATTTGTTAGGAAGTATACTGAAAAGACTAGCTCTTTTGTATATAAACATTTATGAAATAAAGTATCATGTTTTGGTCAAATGATTGCAATAGTGTATTTTGCAATAAAGTCCTCTTAATTTACATTGTAGATAACTTGGTGTCTGTGAGACACAGAAGACCATGATTATCGGTCCCTTGTGAATTATAAACTAAGGCTCACAACCAAGATGACTTTGGACAAACCATCGGGAACGGTTGTAGTGTAATTCGGTGACTGTCTGTCTTGACTGTAGAATTACACTAGTGCACTTTGTGTGTATTGAGTAGGACCATTGAGGTTGTTCGATTTACACTGACTCACAAATTGAACAAGACCTCTGTTATTATAATTATGCACTCTTAATCCCGATGTAATAAATGGGCACCTATACTTAGTAATTATTGCTTTGATTTACCAAAGGGTGAGATCTTTCCGTCAGATCAAATATTCTCGGTAAGTTGGGTGATGTTACTATTTATACGGTGTGCCATTAATTATAGAAGGAATCCGTGTCCCAGTAGGGCTGATGATGTCCCCTTGGAGAGCTCATAAGGATTGTCAAGTCAAATCTTGCAAGTGGACTTGGTCCGGCTGACAATAAGGTTGAGTGGTACTATTCAAGGTCTTAGATGTCGATTATTGAGTTGTCAGTGAACTCAGATAATTGACGGACATACGATATCTTAAACACGGGGAGCAATGCATAAAATAATAAGAAGGAACCCATAACGTAATTTGGGGATTAGATTGGTAGTGCAATAATGATCCTCTAGTGGAATGGATCGTTATTGATGGATGTAGGTGTGTATTCGGGGTTGAATACGGGATCCGAAACCCATCAGAAGGCCAGATCTAATACCTCCTCGAGGTCCCCACTGTAGCCTAAAGACATCTTCAAAAGGATGCAATCAAACGGACGAGATTAGTTCTCAGCCGTCGGATGAGATTTAATCTCGACCGTTGGATGAGATTAGTTCTCGACCGTAGGATGAGTTAATGGATGAGATCAGCTTGTATCCGTGGGATTAGATCAAGTTGCATCCATTGGATCGAAATAAATAAAGAGGAATAGAAGAGAATAGATTAGAACCGTTGGATGAGATTAAGTCGCGTCCGATGGACGAGATCTCTCCGGTTCGGTTTTAATTCTCTTTGGAAGGAAGAACCGGTTCACGAGGTGAACCAGACATGGTTCAATGAACCACACGCCCAAAGGGATTGATCATGGCCATTGGATCAAAGAGATCAAGTTATATTAAAGGAGATTATATCGTAACCGTTAGATGAGATTAAGTTGCATCCTACGGATGAGATCTCTTCGGTTCGGTTTTATTTTCTATTTAATATAAAATTGGTTCATGGATTTAATCAAAGGTGGCCGGCCACTTATAGATGAGGTTGGAATAATTTTTTAACTAATTCCAAAAAGATCTAACGGCTAGAAACCAAGCAAGCTAATCCAAGGGCCAAGATCTAAGATGTTTCTATAATTTGGAATTGGTTCATTGAATCAATCCAAATTGGAATAAATCTTTTGAATGGGCGGCCAAGACTTGGTGTTGGCGTGGTGGCTATAAAAGGGAGAGGGTTGGGCGGCACAAGGAGAGAACAAGAAGGCTAGAGAGAAAAGTTTCCGAAAATTTTTCTCTCCTTCCCTTAGGTGCCGCCGCCCCTCTTCATCTTCTTCTTCCTTTTCCTTTTTCTTCTTCTTCCTCTACCGCCCCTTCCCCTTCTTCTCTTGAGGTGGCCGAACCCCTCTTCCAAGGTGGTGGCCGGATCCAAGCAAAGAGACGAGACAAGGCGAAGTTGCTGCGAGAAGAAGAAAGGCGATCCAAGGCTTCATCATCCGGAGGTTGCAGTTCTTTATTTCTGGAGGATCGTTGTCCACCCAACGTCCAGGAAGAAGATAGGAATACAGCGGAAGGCTCCGAGGTCATCAACAAGGTTCTGGTAAAATTTATTTTCCGCAGTTTTAATTTTACTAGAACTAGTCATATAAACCGTAGTTAGTAATTTAGGAATCGGCGATCCTGAAGGATCGATTGACTTAGTCTTTTGTAGACTTTGTCAATTGATCCAGGCGGGATAAAATTTTTGTCCTGTGGGGTTCTATGCTTTTCGGAGCGGATAGAATCCGGAACGCAGGACGGAGATCCAGAATCGCCAACATGTTGGTTTCAGATGGATTTGTCCAGTAGGAGTTCCTATGTGTTGTTTTCTGATTTCGTGTGGGATTTGGATTACTATGGGATCAGTTCATGTGTTTGATCCGATCTTGTTTTCTGTTGGAATTGGTTGGTTTTGTTCTATTAGATTTATGGTGGATGGATTTCGTGGTTGATGGAGTATGGTATGGTGGTTGATCAAGTTCGTTGGATCTGTTGGCGGATCTGATTTGGTTGGATCCGATTGATCAAGTTTGTTGGATCTATTGATGGATCTGATTTGTGTGTGAGCGCGACCTGTGCGTGTTGAATGTCGGACCGATCAGGGCAAAATTGACCCAAGTAAATGAACTAACATTTTGCCACTTGAAAATATTTTCTTTTGTTTAAATGAACGTTCATATATAAATGCATGAACGTTATGCTTGTTAAATGCATAAACGTATGCATGAATGGAGGTTATTGGCATGTAAACGTACATGTAGAGACTCTATATATTGAGCTAAGGAGATATATATATATATATATATATATATATATATATATATATATATATATATATATATATATATATATATAACAAGAAGCCACCACCACCTCCCCATCTCTCTCACTCGTGTTAGCATTCAGGTACACCTCAGTTCCCCGCGATCTACCTGTGCTTGGTGGACAGCGCAGTTCTGTCATTGTATCCTGGGAAACAGACGTCCGTCGTAACCTCTAAGCACCGCCGGAGAGGACGAATCTGTTTTAAGGAAACTGCGTTGAACGCAGGCCTTAACATCATCCTCTCGGCGACTCGGCACTCTGCTCTCGGCCAACTCGACACTCGGCGTCTCGGCCGACTCGACACTCGGCGAGTCGATCATGCGATTGACTTAACATTGGTGATCAGGAAAACACCAGTCCCTGCTGGCAGCTTGAAATTATTAGTTCAAGCCATCTCTACAGATAAGTTGAATTGTATTATAATTCAGTAAAATATTAATCTCTCCTGCAAATATTGTCCAACAATATATTTAGACATGTTTTGACTTATAGACAGTGTCATGCACATTATATGCATATTTTAGTATTATCATCTGAGTTTTCTTATTTGCATTTTAGTCCTTAAATATTCTGGCTATATTTGGTAGAATAAGAAAAATTTAATTCTTTTTCAAAAAAAACTCATATTTTTACAATCTACTATTATATAATTTTTCAAAGTGTTTTAAAAAATTTATTTTTTATTTTTGAAAAACTTATTTTCAAATTTTGATTTCAAAGAAAAAGAAAGGAATGATTTAGCCTTAGACTAGAATCATCCCCTCAGAAAGTATGTACTTATAGATTTAGGTTGAACATCTCACAAATCATACTAGCTAACTTGTTTGTGATTGTAAAACTTAGAACGGTGTGAGATGCATAAAATTCTAGCCTGAGTCTCAGATGCTTATATCAGTGCATCGAACCTAACTTGGGTTTTAAATAAAAATATTGAATTAAGTTAAATGTTCCTAAGCATAAGCTAAATGGGATGATACACTTGAACTTGACTAACTGGGTCAAGTTACTACTTCTTAGTAGTTTGCTAAAACTTAAGTTGGACACTCGCCCCTCGGATAAATTTTTTTTGTTTAAGTATTTTATTTATTTATAACATGCTTGGATTCAAACCCATTTATTTTTATTATGTCAATGGAGGAGAGTCATATGAGATTTCAAGTTCTTCAAGTTCAAATGTTCAAAATTTCTTAAAAGTTCAAATTTACTTTCAAAAATTCAAAAATATTTTTGAATTCACGTTTTCAAATTCAAATATTCTTTTTGAAAAAGTTTAAAATTATTTCAAAGGTTATCAAAAGTAATTTTTAAAATATTTTTTAAGGACTTGAATGGTTTTGTATCAATCTGATCAAAACTAAACCATGTCAAGTTCAGGGGGAGTGAACAAAACAAAATTTTCAAACCTTGTTTATTTTAAACAAGTATGAATTCAGGAAAAGTCCTAAAACAGGGGGAGATAGGTCATTGCATATTCATGTTATTTCACATTACATGAACTCTTATTTTTCAAGCATGAGTTAAATGTTTATCATGAGTTAAATTCTTGAATATCATAAATGATTTTCTTAATTTGAAACTAGGGTTATCATAATCAAAAAGAGAGAGATTGTTGATGTAGGGAGCACCAGATGATCGAATCTTGATTTTGATGATAGTACGAGGTTCAAGTTAAGTGTATGTTGTGTACTGATATACTTATCTAGTGTGCAGGGAGCACAAGAAAGTTCTACTCGAGGCTAGGCAAAGCAAGTCCTAGTTGAGGTTAGGCAAAGTAAGTCCTAGTTGAGGTTAGGCAAAGGCAAGTTCTGGTTTGAAGGATCAGACAGAAGTCTTAGCAAAATCAAGTGCACCAGGTGCAAGTCCAGGCAGGTAAGGAGGACCAGATGCATGGTAGAAATCCAGGCAAGTCAGGAGGATAAGATGCGTGGTGGAAGTCTAGGCGATCAGGTGGACCAGTAGGCCTAGCAGCAAATCTTAGGAGTTGAGGATCAAGGCTAAGCAGGAAGTCCAATAAGTCTGGAAAATCAGGTAAATTCTCCCGAGTGGAGTGGGTAAGGGTGTGTTCTCGAAGTGGAATAGTATGCGTCGGTCTAATCTAGAGTTTCATTGGAACTTGAAGTTAAGACCACTTAACAGTTTGAAAACTGTTATTCCTTTTCTGTAACTTTGGTTTTTGCACTAACTTGTAATGCAGGATTGGAGAGGTGGAAACTTTGATTCTAGGCAACTCTATCTGGAATCCAAGCAACCAACGATCTAGGTGCTTGGATTGTGAATCTAGACGACCAGACGCCAACGAACCAGGCCAGCGAAGCGGTGAGGTGGTGTTGTCCCAGTGATCGGGACATCTCAGCTTCCAAGCGCCCAGATTGGTTCCAGGCGCTGGGTTCGAATAAACACAGCGACAGTCAAAGTTCATTTGAAGCCTTCACGTCAGCATGGAGGTGCCTAGAAAGGGAATACAGGTGACTGGAAGTGCCGAGTCAGCAGTGTTGATGACGGATCGGTGAGCATCGTAGAGGCGCTTGGAAAGGGATTCCAGGCGCCTGGAAAGCCTTATAAAAGACCTTTGACAGAAGACCTCAGCACATCAATTCAAGTCAGTCCAAGCAAGCTGACGACAATCTATGCGCGAACGATCACCTTGGAAGCCGTCATAACGCCGGAGTTCTACACCGCAAGTCTTCATCTCAACCTCCAGTGATTTGGTAACGATTTACTTGTATGCATTCAATTTAAGTATGATAAAGTTTTTATTACATTTTCTGATTTTGTAAATCGTTACAACTCCTCTACGTAAGGAAGGAGTTAATTAGTGGATTGCTCAAACGTAAACGATCAAAGATCGTCGACTTTAGAGTAGCAACCTGTGCCCGTGAACCGAGTAAAAAAACTTGTGTCTATTATGTTCGTGTTTCTCGCAATTATTATTTCCACTACAACATTATCTCTGATTTACGAACAAACGAACGTAATCGATGAATTTTTGAAAATCAAGAAAACACTATAAGATAATGCTATTCAACCCCTTCTAGTGCTCTCTTTGATCCTACAGTCATGTACATTGTAGTGTGTTGTTGGGTGAAAAGATCAACAACACATTATTGTTGTCCAGGGGGAGCAGCAACATCATGTTGCTGGTTTTGCTCAGATCAATAATAACATGCTACAATGCTGCTTGTCGGTTGTATCGGAACATGCTCAAGAAGCTAAACCTATGTCATAATTAAATAATTAAATAATATTATCTATTTATGAAAGAAATTAACTAGCTAATCCAAACTTACCGCAAGTAAACAACAAATCCCTTTATATACGATAATGATCAGGATAGGACAAGGAGTTGATGCAAAACATCCCCAAATATTAAGAGTTAAGGAGTCATATAATTATATATTGTCTCTATCCAATTATAATTTTTTAGGTTATTAACATCATCTACAATATGTATAATGATTAAAGGTAAGTTAAAAGAAAAGGTAAGTTATATGTAATAGAACAAACAAAAAAGAAAAAAAATATAAATTTTATAAAATAACAAAACATTCATATTTGATTCCACACAAAGATAATAAGTTCTAAGCAGGTTTTTCAATCTGGATTGATTCAGTTTTTTACTTATAAAAAAATCTTTTGAATAATTAATCAAAAGTAATATTAGAATCCATCTGGATATGTATGTCTCTATCTAAGATTCTAAGCAATAATACTACACCTTTTATTGTGAAGGACTAAACTACATTAGAGAATTTAAAAGTTTTACTTTCGAATTCCAATTCTCAAATATGTTGACCAATAATCCTTTGTGTAATTTCTAGCATGCTGACAAATGACACGAAAGAGCTATTGCTTATAATACTAATGTATTTTTGAATGACCCTTTCCTTTTTTCCTTTTCCCTTGATGGTAGTTTCAAAAAAAAAAAATCTTTAAAATTTTCAAACTTACTCATCCAGTGTAGCCTTTTCTTCAAACTTAACAATTGGAACTCTCTTACGATGCTAATGGGAAATAAATAAGACGTTGAAGATGATGAGACTGATAACAAAGAAGTCGAAGTGGAGGTTGTGTGGGAATAGAAAAGTTGATGATGTAGAAGCTTTCACCGATCGATAATTTTAAGATGAATAGTTAAAGCTGATGTCGTTTGATGGGAAATTGATAAAAAAAAAATAAGATTGTCGCACAAGTGAAAAATAACTCCAACGTCTAAATTTTGTATTTTTACAAAAAAAAAAAAAATAATGAAGAAATGATTCAGATTTCAAATCTAATTAGGACGACGAGGGGTATTGCGGAACGATAAATCAGAATAAGATATGAGATTTGGACGATCTCAAAATCAGGTACTCGACGGATAAATCCCAAACCTAGCGAAAGGTTTGGGAAAATGCCGTTTCCCATAAATACAAAAGTTGAGGAAACAGACCTGCAAACTCCTAATAGACCTGCAGAAAATCTTCTTTCCGTTCCGCATTCGAAGCAAATTTCTAGGGCTCTATTCTTCTCGCGCTCGCTCCCTCGCGTTGCTACTGTTTCGCTCTCTCTATGTGTTTAATTCATGGAGTAATAGCCCGTCCATGGAATTCGTCCCTACTGGGATTCCTTGTTCTCTGGCCACTATCTCACTGCTATGGGAGCCCTAACGGAGAACAGTAAGAGACGCCACGCCGTCGACCTCCAGCTGTCCTCTTCCTCCCACCCCATCTTCCATCTCGCTGCCGAGCTATCCCCTCCCTCCAAAAAGATCAAGCTCTCCTCCCCACCGGTCGTCTTCTGTCCTATCACGCCATTGACGCAGGTGGCTAAAACCCCGACACCACCGAGCCGGAGCTTCCCTCCT
The DNA here is from genome assembly GCF_044706935.1 of Curcuma longa. Taxonomy (NCBI): domain Eukaryota; kingdom Viridiplantae; phylum Streptophyta; class Magnoliopsida; order Zingiberales; family Zingiberaceae; genus Curcuma; species Curcuma longa. The sequence continues at coordinate 140,114 of NC_133864.1, forward strand.
CCTGCTCCTCTTCCACGCGCCGTCCACGCCCCCCAGCGCATCCTCAGAGCGTTTGGCCTTGGGCCGGACAGCAGATCGCGCCTTCTGCAATCGCCTCTAAAGCCAGAAGTCGTTGATATGGGTAATTTCGTGTCGCAGTTTCTACGGCGAAAGAAAGCTTCCAATTTTGCGCCATGGAGGATGGGAAAGAGGAAGGACGTTTCCTCTCCTTTCGGCATGGGTCGGGGTTCCGAGGGTAGCGATGGGGGCCATGAAGGATTAGGGTTGGATCAATATGTTCAGTTGGTTAACTGCGTGAAAGATGGTAGCTTGATTTCAGAGACGAGTCATAGCAATGCAGTATTTCCTTTATCACAATCTGGTTTGTTAGACCTGACAACTGTGACCGAGAAGCCCGAGGAGACATCCAACTTGCATATAGTAAATTGCAAGGTAGAGGATGCAAAAAAACTAGTTCTGGAATCAACTCCAGCAAATGAGGGCAAAGTATCCGTCAAGAGGATTCCTTTTTATAAAGAATTGTACACAGAATCTGCTAGAAAATACGATTCGAAGCTGAGAAGCTTGGACCTTGAAGTGGAGTTGGCTGAGAAGAAGATATCCTCCTTCCATTTGGCAAATTATGTGGAAGAGAAAAACGCCAAAGAGGTATGATTTTTCAATTTGTAATATTCTGAATCGATAACTTATTGATTTATTTATTTTTTTTGCATGTAGTTACCAGGCAATGACTTTTAGAGAATAAGTAAATCGATATTGTGTTGATCTTCTTGTGTCATTAACTCATTATTATACCATGAGCTTCTAAATCTACCAGGACTTCTCATGAGAAAATAAAGACCAAACAATTTATATTTTAAAATGTTATCTTGAATTTAACAGGATGCTGAGAGTGCTAATGCTACCATAGATAAGCTGCCAGAAAGTATATGCTGGACACTGTAATTCTTTATCTACATTGATATGACTTTATGGATGACAAGATCACTTCATTTAGAGTTGTTAAGGATACCATAACCTATGCATTTCCTAAAAAGCAACTTTCTTTCAACAAGCTATGCGTTTGTTAAAAGCCAAAAAAACTAAATTGCTTGTGGGCGGTGTGCCTCTTAGTGCTGGAAGGTACTAACTAAAATTTGATGTAAAAAAACTTTAGTAGTGAATTCTCACTTTGTGGGGATGGAAACCACAACACCTAATCTAGATTTTAGTCAAATAATATATAATTTAGAATATTGTGAGAGCTCATTCTTGCAAAGTACTATGTTACTAGATATAATGGCTCTGATGTTTGGTTTGATTTCCATTTACAACAATTCTTAACTACATGGGATCTACTTAACTAATCATGTTTCATCATTGGGCTATATTAGTATATGATACACTATTTGTGTTATATGATACACCATGATCAAGATGCAAAATGATACATATCATATACATAATCAATATTTCAAAGAATTATGACAATTTTGATTTGATACCAAGAAGTATAATGCACCATAGAAAAACTAATTTTACTCAATCTAATCATTATATTCAATCCAACAGATGGAAAATGAAAGCCAAGCTATTATAAAAGGAGAAAAAAAGGATGAATCCTCTATTACAAGAAAGAAGTAGAGAGGTTGAGAAGGCTCTGATACTTGCATTCTTCATCTATCTTCTTTGTCCTTGTATCGACATCCAGAGTAGATACCTTACTCCTACTGATCACTTGGAAAACTTTTTAGAGAACCATATTTAATCCATGGCCTAAGTCCAAGTAACATAGTTGAGTGGCAGAAACTCAGAGTTGACTTAGGCATAGGGAAGATAAATCTTGTCAAACCAAAAATCTTTTGGAAACAAACCAGACTATATATATATATATCACACCTACATATATAAATATGTGTGTATGGATATATATTTTTTTTCACATGCAAATACATAGTTGAATACGTGCGTGAGGGCGATGATGACACCTAAAACAATAGGTTGATTCAGGTTGGAAGTTTATCCATTTTAGTTTGGAAATTGTCAACTATGTCAGTTTAATTTGGTTTTGTGAATTCTCTAGTGAACCTATAAACCAAAAAGTGTCGACTAGAGGTAGCAATGGGCTGCTTGGGTCCCATTGGCTCACCATAAATTGAGTCAATTTGGTCATAGCTCGGTGATGTCAATGTCATGCCAGGTTGGCATGAAAATACCAAGAATTCAGCTCAATTGGGTTCAGAAGCAACCAGACTAAGCTAGCATGGAGTTCTATTATTTTTAAAATTTACATTTTAATTTCATTTACTAATAATATATATTAGTAATGTAAATATTTGATAATACATATTTTTATAAATATTAGTATAGTTATTTTTGATGTTTAATGATAATCATTTTATTAAATATTATTGAACATTCTAATTGGATTGGATTCTGAGTGAGCTAGGCTCAACTGGTGGATTGCACTAGATTTGGGTTTGTGTCAGGTCGGACATGGGTTGTGTAGGTGCTACTTGTCTTGAGCCCATTTAAGGCTTAGGCCTGGCCTGACCCATTTGATGCCTTTACTGCATACTATGGCGGTAACAATGTCAATAATAGTTAGAGTAGAGTTGATCCTAATAATGTCCAAGAAGAAATAATCTCTTTCCATTATAACAACAATAACAACCAAGCCTTATTCTACTAGGTGGGGTTTGTTATATGCATCCTTCTACGCCATTGGGCTTTATCTCCTATTATATCATCATTTATATTTAAATAAATTTTATTTTATTTTATTATTGCTAACCAAGTCTTTTTTGGTCTTCTTTTTTTGATGTGCACATTTGTCATAGTTTCACATTATTTAATTGGAACATTTATTGGTCGTCTAAGTATATGTCCGTACCATCTTAAATCTGTCTCTCGGAGTTTTCTCTCAATATGTGCAACTCTGATTTTTTTTCTAGTATTTTCATTTCTTATTCTGTCCATCCTTGTATGTCTGCACATCCACTTTAATATCCTTATCTCTGCTCATCTTCTATTTATGTGTTTGAGTTATAGTCTAATATCAGCTCTATATAATATAGTAACCTAATTGTCGTTTTGTAAAACTTTCTTTTAATTTTGAGAGATACTTTATAATTACATAGAACACCTGATGCATACTTTATAATCACACAGAACACCTGATGCTTTTTTCCATTTCAATCATCTCATTTGTATTCTATGTAAAACATCTCTCTCAATTCCTTCATTTTTTTTGCAAAAATGATCCTACAACTCATTATCTCCTATTTTAATAATTGTCTCATTACATTCTAATATTAGTAAATTTAAATTTCATATATTTTGTCTTTATTTTACTAAGTTTAAAACCTTTCACTTCTAGCGTTCCCGTCAAGATTTGAGTTTAACATTTACTTCTTCACGTGTTTTATCTACTAAAATAATATCATCTACAAACAACATATACCGCGGTACTATATCTTGGATGTGTCTTATGAGCTCGTCTATGATTAGTGTAAAAAGATATGGACTTGGCGATCCTGGTCTTTTTTTGATGGGAAATGCTTCGATTAATTCATCTGAAGTCTTCACTCTTATCATTACATCCTCATATATATCTTTAATTAGTTCAATATATGTTATGTTAACACCTATTTTTTCTAGAATTCTCCATATTATTTCCCTTGAGATTCTATCATAAGTTTTTTCTAATTCGACGAATATTATATATAATTTTCTTTGGGACTCTATCATAAGTTTTTTCTAGGTCGACGAATATTATATGTAAGTATTGCTTCTGTTCTCGATACTTTTTAATTAATTGCCTAAGAAGATGTATAACTTCTATTGTCGACCTTCTAAGCATAAATCCAAATTGATTTTCAGTTACCATGGTATCCTTCCTTAGTCTTTTATCTGTTACTCTTTTCTAAAGTTTCATGGTGTGACTCATTAGTTTAATATCCTTATAGTTTGCACAATTTTCTACCTTTCCTTTATTCTTATATAAGGAAACTAGAGTATTTACTCTCCATTGATCGAATATTTTTTTAATTTTTAATATTAGGTTGAATAACTTTGTAAGCTATTCAATACTTTATTTTTCTAGACACTTCTATACTATTGGAATATTATATGGTCCTACTGTTTTTTCAATTTGCATCCCTTTAAAGCTTGTTTTATTTTTGAATTTGAATTTTATGATAAAAATTTAAATTTTTATACTCATTCCACCTACTTAAATTACTTAAGCTAGGTTGGTCACTTAAATCTTCATTAAAAAGTTGATGAAAATATTTCTTCCATTGCTCTTTATTTCCTCATCATTTTGTAGCGCTCTATTGCATTCATCTTTAATACCTTTTATTTGAATAAAATATCTTGTCTTCCTCTTTCTTGCTTTAACTATTTTGTTAATGTCTCTTCCCCTTTTGTATTCAATTTTGATATATATGTTTAAAAGTTTTATTCTTAGCTTCATTCACTATTTTTAGCCTTTTTCTTGGCTATTATATATTTTTGTAAGTTTTTACCTTGTCTATTTGTTTTTCTTTCACTTTCTTACTTGGTTATTATTGTTAACTTTGTATCCTATGTCATATTCCCTCTCCTTATAATATCCTCTCCTTAAATATTTTCTCATCATTTTCTATCGCTCTATTGCATTCATTTTTAATACCTCTTATTTGAATAAAATATCTAGTCTTCCACTTTCTTGCTTTAACTATTTTGTTAATGTCTCTTCCCTTTTTATATTCAATTTTTTATATAAGTGTTTAAAAGTTTCATTTTTAGCTTCATTCATTACTTTTTTGGCCTTTTCTTGGCTATTATATATTTTTGTAAATTTTCTTCTTTCTTACAAGTATATAATACCTTGTAGGCTATTTGTTTTTTTTTACTTTTTCAAGTATATTCTTGGCTACTATTGTTAACTTTGATACTATCATATCCTATGTCGTATTTGAGTCGCCGTATCTCTTCAAATATTTGTACCCTCTTTTCCTTAAATATGTTTTGTTTCTCATCCTTTAACTTTCACCACTTAATTTTAGGAGTCGTGCATATTTTCCTTCTATTGATACTATGCTTAAGGCATATATCCAACACTGTTAATATATGCTGGATAATTAAGTTTTCTTTAAGGATTATTTTGTAATCTTTACAAATCTTTCTATCATTCTTTCTAACCATAAGAAAGTCAATTTGTGATTTATTATTTCACTTTTGAATGTAACCAAGTGTTGTTCTCTTTTCTTAAAAATCATATTAGCTAGTATAAAGTCATATGTTATTGCAAAATCCAATATAGTTTTTCCTTTATATTTCTTGTTCTAAATCCATAATCCCCATGCACTCTATCATATTCTTTATTTTTCACTCATATGTGTCTATTTAGATCTCTTTCTATTAAAATCATTTCAGTTGATGGAATATTTTGTAATACTTCATTTAGGTCATAAATTTAGATTTGGTGTGTTCATCTAACCCTACTTGAGATGCATATATGCTAATTACATTAACAGTCCTTTCCCCCTTCTAACTATTACTATTTTATCATTTAGCGAACTATTGACAACATTACTTACTATTTCTTATTTTATTCATTTTTGTGTACCATAACTTAAAATCTAAATTCTTTATCATTTTGTTTTCTCTCTTATTCATTTTGTCTCTTGTACATAAAATATTAATTTTTTTTCTAATCATTGTAT
>NC_133864.1:145903-186231 GCF_044706935.1 Curcuma longa
CTACTACATGAACCAAGGCAGGGGTTGTGCCTACAAGGCAGGGGTCGTGCCAAAAGGCACGGTCGTGCCTCATATGCAGCGTAAAGTTAACCAAGGGTCGTACCTATAAGGCACAGCCATGCCTCTTATGCCGCGTGAAGTCAGCCAGGGGTCGTGACTACAAGGCACGGTCGTGCCCACGAAAGACTAGAGCCGAAGTTCTAGGTCGTGCCTTGAGGCACGACCATGTCGGGCGCGGGCCTATAAATAAGCCCTTTTGAAACCCTACAGAGGGGCCGAAAGAGGCAAATGGAGCACATCGCCACCATGATTCAGAGCGGATTTTAGCATCTCATTCTTTCTTTGGGGATATTCCGCCGTTTTCATCCACCACCGACGAAGAGATTGTGAATTGAAGGAGATCAGAGCACATAGATAAGTCTTTTTCCTTTTCTCTCTTGGATTGAGGGTCAAAGATGTATTCCTATTCTTCTTTGAGTTGTATTCCATCCATCATGGAGTAGATCCCCTAGATTCTAGGATGTAGGATGAATCGAGATGTATTGGATGATTTGTATTTAATGGATGTGCTCTTTGCTATTTTCTATGATATGTTTATGCTTTACCATATGAATTGTACCATGTGTGTGTTTGGTGATATGCTTATGAGGGCTTAAATTCATGTGGATAGGAGTGAATTATGATTTATAGGAAATCGTAGGATCGTATGATCGGGGTGCCTTGTGACAGAAGGTAAACCTTAGAACCGGACTTTCTGAGGAGATGCTTAAATTGTAACAATCTCTTATGAGGGATAGCTAACGACTAACGATCACTAGAAAGAGATCCTTAATAGGGTTACTCTGTGACAGAGAGTAAGATATTAGGATAGTATGCCCATGGTGCCCGGTGACAACGGGAGAGCCATAGAACCGGACTATCTAGGTATCATCTCCAACTAGTAGTCATAGCATTAGAGGATAATGATTGAATTCTAATGAAGCCTGAAGTGGTTAATTTTGTAGTTTGGTTAGAATCCCTGCATTGATATAAATATTAAAGAATGGTAAAGCGTCCATAATACATCAACCATAGTCCCAAGGAATCCGAAATCCTAGAATCATTTCGCATACCTATTATCTAGTTGGCATCTGTTCGATCGAGGTTCAGGCACTCTAGTTCTCCTTCTCTCTCTCCCTCATACCTAAACTCAAGCATTAGGAAACTCTTTTTGTTCTAGTCTAGTGGTAAATTCCATTGTCCTTGTGGTTCGATATCTTTTATTACTTAACGACGATTGTACACTTACGGCCAGCATCAATTTTCTATTTTGTATGTAATAGGTTGTGTTATTACCTCAGTCCAAAATTTATTAGTTAAGTTGTATTCATTCAATATTGTCCTAGCTATTTCTTGTAAAGTTCTATTTTTTTCTTTCAACTATTCCATTTTGTTGTAGAGTTCTAGGACAGGAGAACTCATGGTGGTACCCATTATTTTGACAAAAATCATTAAATTTAATATTTTCAAATTCTTCACCATGGTCACTATGTGGTCTTTTAATTTTTAAGTCTTTTTCATTTTCTATTAGTTTGCATAAATTTATGATTTTTTCATAAGTTTCATCTTTAGATTTTAATAATTTTACCCTTATACACCTAGCTAGAGGAATCATCTATTATTACTAAGCAGTACTGATTTCCACTTAGTGACTTAACCCCATGTGAATTAAAGAGGTCTAAGTGTAATAATTCAAGTATGGAGTTAGTTTGATTTTGGTTGGTTACTTTGTGAGTTATATAATTAACTTAGTTTATTTATTTTGTTGACAAGTATTACAAATTACATTTTCTAAAGGGATTAATTTGGGTAGACCCTTTACTAAGCCATTTTGACTTATCTTTGATATAAATCTAATATGAGTGTGACCTAATCTCCTGTGCCACAACTTGGTTTCCTCTTGTTGTGTCAATAGACACTTGGTTGAGGAGATTGATAGGTCAATCTTATATATATTATTTTTTCTAATTCCTTTAAGTGTAATTTCAGGATTTTCTATATTTTCAATTATGCACTTAGTTTTAGTGAACCTAACCACATATCTAGAGTCACATAGTTGATTAATACTTAGCAAATTAAATTCAAATTGATTGACTAAAAGTACCTTGCAAATCACAAAGTTTGAGTGTAGTTCAATGTTATCTGATCCGATTATCTTAAGTTTCTCATTATTTTCGAAGGCAACAAATCCTAAGTTTTTAAACTTTAATTTGGTGAACTTTAATCTGTCCCCAGTCATGTGTTTAAAGTATCCACTATCCAACATCCATTGATTCAAATCTTTATATTCATACACAAAAGATACTTGATTTGGATCTATTATGGAGTTAAAAGTAAATAGATCTTTCCTAGTTTTTAAAATTTAGTTAATTAATTGAGTTTTTAAGACTTTGTTAATTAATTAAAGTTTTTAAGACTTCGTTAATTAATTAAGGTTTAAGACATAGTTAATTAAAATTTTAAAAATTAATTAATTAAAATTTTAAAAATTAGTTAATTAAAATTTTAAATGAAGTTAATTAAAATTTTAAAAATTAATTAATTAAAATTTTAAAAGAAGTTAATTAAAGTTTTAAAAATTACTTAATTGAAATTTTAGAAATTAGTTAATTAAAAATTTAATAATTAATTTAATTAAAAATTTTAAGAATTATTTTCATTAGATATTTAAGAATTAATTTAATTATAAATTTTAAAAATTAATTACAAATTTTAAGAATTAATTTAATTAAAAATTTTAAAAATTAATTTAATTAAAAATTTTAAATTTTAATTTAAAATTTTAAGAATTAATTATAAATTTTATGAATTAATTTAATTAGAAATTTTAATCGTAGTTTCATCTCACCCATTTCTAAATGATCACATAGTTAATCCTTTAGGTTGTGTAAGATGATTCTTCATTTTTATCTTGATTAAGATAATTGGTAATTTATCTAATATTTGATTAACCTTGGATTAGATTCAAGTTTAACCTTTTAACTTACTAAATATGTATTTCAAAAATCAGTTTCTAGGTGGTGGCGAGACATGGAAGTCTTCTTGATTATCAGAGCAACAACGACTTGCTAAGATAAAGTTGGTTCAAGAAATTGCATATTTAGCTGATCTAGGGAGAAACTTTGGTCTAACTAGTCTAGGATTCGAAGATGTAGTTTTGGTCAGTTTCACTTAGTTAAGTAAATTAATTAAGGTACTCCTTACCCTGCTTGACCACTTAAACTGAATTTTCCTAACATACTAATATCTCGACTCACTCTGGTATTATGTTAGGCAAGTGTTAATCAAATTTTGTGTCGTTACCTAGCCTAAGTTCAATCTAAGAAAAAATAAAAAATTAAAATTAAAACATACAATTTTATCTAACATGCAAGGACCCAGATTGGTCTAATCATGACCCCTATTAGGTCTAATCAAATAATGTATTTGATCCTTGGGGACCCAGTATTGGTTCGGTCCAATTGAATTGGTCAGGTTAGACTTAGGAAGTCATGCTTGGACTCTTAGTTTCTTGGGTCAATTCAACAAAGATATATATGATTTATGTTTGGTTTTATGTTCAAGCCCAGATCTGTTATACCTAGCCCTTTGAGTTCCAAGCATTATATTAAGATACTTGGAGCTCGAAGTGAACTTTTCTAACAATCTTTTTAGATCATCAATCTGGAGTTCAACCTGGAATTCTCTTCCTTAAGTTTTACTTGAGTTGAGTTTCCAACTTAAACATTTTCAGTTGGCGATGGAGTTGACTTTCTCCTTAAAGAGTGTTACCTCCTCTTGGAGTGATTCAACTTGAGCGCTGGACTTAACTAGTTTTTTAGATAAACTATAAATGATTAAATATAATTTTTCAATACTTACAGTGGTTGTTGGTCCTTCTAAAATGAATACGGATCCGTGGCTTATACTGGAGTCGCTGTCTGAGTCTGTTTCTGTTCCAGCTGGTTCGTCTCCAGCTGGAAGTGCTAGGAAGCTTGTGTTAGCTTCCACTTCTGAGTCCTTTGAAGATGACTCATCCCATATTGCTTTAAATGCCTTCTTCTTGGTCTTGCGCTCTTTCTTCTGATTAGGGCATTTAGACTGATGGGAAAGACATCCCAACATAGACTTGAAGTGCCCTTTCTCCTTGCATCCATAGCAAGTGAGTTCTAACTTGTTTGTAGTTGGTTTGTTAGAATTGGCTTTCTGTACCACCTTCTTCATATGTGATTTTCTAAGTCCACGCTTCTTCCTTAGCATTTTCTGAACTAGATTTACTACTTTGGTGATGACTTCGTCATTACTCTCTGCCCTGATGATTCATCAGATTCCTCCTCTATTTATTTTCTAGACTTTTTCTCCTTGGTCTATCCTGCAATAAGAGTGATTCCTTTCTTGGCCAAATTGGCATTAGTTTGCTGATGTAACTCAAATTCAAAAAATAGTTCGTCAAGCTTAATTTTTGAAAGGTCATTGGAGACCTTGTAAGCATCAACCATAGATGCCCACAAAGTGTTCCTAGGGAACGCTTTCAACGCATACCTAATTACATCTTGATTTTCAACGGGTTGGCCGATTGCATGGAGACCATTTAGTAAGTCTTGGATATGTGCATGCAGTCCACTAGCAGATTCACTTTCTAGCATTTCGATGTTGTAAAGTTTGTTGAGAAGAAAATCGTGCTTGTTGACTTTTGTGTCGGGCGTCTTTCGTGGAGTTTGATGAGCTTGTCCCACAGATCTTTAGTGCTGATGAACGGGCTAACTCTATTGAGTTCTTCTTTGGTCAACCCACATTGAAGTGATTGGGTGCCTTGGCGTCGACTTCAATTTTTCTCTTGGTAGCCGCATCCCATTTATCACATGATTGTAGAAGACCATCGTTGTCAGTCGGGATAGTGAATCTGGTTTGGATCACTATTCACATGTCCAAATGAGTCTTTAGGTGATACTCCATTCTACTCTTCCAGTAGATGAAGTCCTCCCCAAAGAATAGAGGTGGCCTGATAGTGTTGTATCCTTCTTGATGGACCATTAAAATCTTGCACACAAAAATAAAATTCCAAAATGTACCAAGACTTGGTCTTGAATTAGCAGTGCGGGAGAAGGTAGAATAAAGTGAAAACAAAAAAATGAAAAACTTGCTCGATCAGTGGTTGCACTGTATTCGAGCACCCCTCGCTCTGATACCAATTGTAGGATCATTAGGAGTGCTAGAGGGGTGAATAGTGTGTATGTTGCATTTTCATAATTTGTATAAAACTCATAAATCCTTACATAGATAGAAATCAAGAGGGTAGTGGAAAGGAAAAAAAGAACACAGGGATTTACTTGGTTCACAGCCACAGGCTACTACTCCAAGGCCCACGATCAAAGGATCATTTTCGACAGACAATCAACTAAATAACTCCCCTCTTACGAAAGGGAGTTAGCGATTAACAAAAAGATAGGACCGATAATAAGTATACCAACCTAGTAAATTAAGCATAAAGTAAAGTATAGCGACAGAGAAAAGATCATAGATTCTGATACAGCTCTTCAGCATCACGATGACGTTCCTAGTTGAAGCTTCGCGTCCAGACGATCGTCGTTTGATTGCAGAATGATGCTTCAAGGGCTCTCCCTCGAGGCTCTTTTATTAAGCTAGCTATCTGGGCACCTGGAAGCCTTTCTGGGTGCCTCTACGTTGTTCGTCGATCCACTATTGACACTGCTAACTCGGCACTTCCATGTGCCTGTATCCCTCTCTGGGCGCCTCTATGATGACGTGGAGGTTTTGGATCAACCTTGACTCTGTAACTCCTTATCCAGATCAGGGTGCCTGGAACTACTCCTGGCGCCTGTAAGCTGAGGTGTCCCGACCACTAGGACTCTATCATCTCACTACTTCGCTGGTCTCGTTCCATTAACGTCCAATCGCCTAGAACCAGATAAGGGCACCTGAAACATAAAGTTTCAGCCCCTCATTTCCTGCATTACAAGTTAGTACAAAAACCAAATATAACAAGAGAGAGCAATAATTTTAACAAACTATTTTGGTCTTGACTTCAAATTTTCAGTGAAATCCTAGGTCAATCCGACGCGTACTGTTCCCCTTATTAGGAATGCGCCTTCACCCACTCTACTTAGGAGAATTTACCTTTTTGCCAACCAAGTCCTCCAGACTTGTTGGACTTCTATTTAGACTTGATCCTTGGCCCCCAGGATTTCCACCGCTAGACATCTGGTCCTCTTGACCTGTCTAGTCTTCCACTTGGTGCACTTGATCTGCCAAGTCTTCCTACCTAGTCTCCTAACTAGGACTTCCTTATCCAGTCCTCCATGCTAGGTCTTCCCACTGAATCCTTCAGACTAGGTCTGTCCAACCTCCAGCCAAGACTTCCACTGCCTAGTCTTCACTAGGACTTTTCTGTGCCTAGCCACAACTAGAACTTTCTTGTGCTACTTGCACACTTAGATCAACTCATCAATAAACATCGCACACTTAACTTAAACCTTTTGCCATTATCAAAATTAAGGTTTGTCCATCTGGTGCTCCCTGCACCAACAAGGAGGAGTAGAGTAGGGCTAGGTACACTAAGATAATAGACATGCTTAGATCCACCCAAGTAGACCTCACAAGTCTTAGTTTTTATTGTATTTTGACTTTACTTATTTAGTGTTGACTTATTTACTATTAGTGTATTAACCTACCTTATCTTATGTTAATTGAATTTTTTTTTTTCTCAATTAGGAATGTAATTGGTAGACTAATGATAAATTTTTTTAAAATCAATTTTTTATCACAATAGTTTTTCAAAACTCATGATTTTCATACCTACTAGTACTTAGTTTTCAAAGTATTTTTAAAATTATACTTATCTTTGAAATTTTTAGTTTCAAATTTCTTTTTGATTTTAAAATTAAAAGCTAAACATGGACTTAGTTTAGGCACTCCAAGTAGAGATCATATACCTATAGACTTAACTCACAAAGCACACTAGATATAACTTGCTTGTGTATTGTAAAATCTAGAATGGTGTGAGATGCATAGGATAAAAGCCTGAGTTTTCGATGCCCATGTCCGTGCATCAAACTAAAACTTTGGCTAAAAATAAAAAACATGGATCAAGTTAAGTGTTCTTGCTTAGTAAAGGCTAGTTGGAATGATACACTTAAACTTGACTAGCTTGGTCAAGAAGCTATCTTCTGATAATCAGTCAATACCAATAAGTTAGACATGTACCTAAAGGATAAATTTTTTTATCTATGTATTTTTATATATTATATAAATGGCATGCTTGAACTCAAATCTAATTTTTTACGTAAATATTTAGTTTAATTTTTTGAAAAAAAACACCCTCAAATTTTTAATAGCTATTTTTGATTATGTCAAAGGGGGAGAATATGGTCAAGTCAAGTTAAGTTAAATTTTAAAATTGATTGGAATATTTTACAAATGTTTTCAAATTTAATTTCAAACTTATAATTTTTAAATGTTTGTAAAATATTTTCAAGTGTTTGTAAGATGCCTTCAATGTTTGCAAAATATTTTTCAGAAAACTTAAATATGACTTAGATGGTTTTTGACTAAATTGAAAAAAAAAAAGAGAGAAAAAGGCCATATCAAGTTCAGGAGGAGAAAGAAAAAGTTTTCAAAAATATTTTTCTCTAAGAAGACATTAACTTCAGGAAGAGAATTCTGAGTTAAGGGGGAGTTAAAACTTTAATTTTTAAAATTCTTATTATTTTGGAAAACTATGATGACTTATTTTGATTTAAAGTAATTATTTACTTAACTTGGAACCTAGGTTGCCATAATCAAAATGGAAAGATTGTTAGTACAAGGAGCACCAAATGATCAAACCTGAGTTTTGATAATGATAAAGGGTTCAAATTAAGTTTGAGAAGTGGACTAATGAGCTAAATTGAGTGTGTAGGTAGCACAGAAAAGTCCTAGTTGTGGCTAGGCAAGGAAGTCCTGATATGGAGAATTGGACAAGGAAGATCTGGTTTGGAGGATTGGGCAAGGAACTCCTAATCTGGAGGATGGGCAAGGAAGACTTGGTTTGGAGGACTGAGCAATGAAGCCCTGGTCAAGAGGACTGGGCAGGAAGTTTTGGCAGATCAGAGCACCAGACAAGAAAGTCTATGTGGATTTCGAGGACTGAACGTCTAGCAGTTGAAGTCTTGGGGGTCGAGGATCAAGGATCAGCAAAAGTTCAATAAGTCTGGAGGACCAGGTTGGCAAAAGTTAACTTCTCCTAAGTGGAGTGAGTGAGGATGTGTTCTCGATAAGGGGAACAATAGGCGTCGGTCTGATTTAGAGTTTACTGAAAACCTAAAGTCAATACCAAATAGTTTACCAAAATTGTTTTCTTCCTATTTATTTTATTTCTGGACTAACTTGTAAAGTAGGAAAGGAGGGACTAAAACTTTGTGTTCATGGTGCCCTTATTTAAATCAAGATGACTGAATAGTCCAAGCGCCGGAAAGAGAACCAAGCGATCAAATGTCATCCAAACAGGACAGCGAGGCAGATAAGGTGGCAAAGTCCTAGTGGTCAGGACACCTCATACTCTAGGCACCCAGAGAGTTCTAGGCGTCCAGATTTGGATAAGGCGTTATGGAGTCAAAGTTGATCCGGCAACCTCCACGTCAGCATTCATGCGCCCAAAAGGGATACAGGCACATGAAAGATGTCGAGTCAGTGTTGGAAGCAGATCAATGGGAAGACGTGGAGGCGCCTGAAAGGACTTCTAGGCACTCGAATCAACCTTAATAAGAAGCTACAAGGGGGAACCCTAGAAACAACTTCATACAGTTCTACGATGACCTCCTACCACAAACAACCAATCCAAACTGTCGTTGTAATGTCGAGGAGCTGCACCGACAACAACAATCCTAATAGTCTTAGTAGATAACTTTATTTTTTTATTTTTGTACTTAAGAGTTTAGAATGGTATAAGTTTACCGATCCTAACATATTTTGTAAAGCAACAAAATCCTTCTCATAAGAGGAGAGTTTTTATAGTGGATTGCCTGTCGAAAATGAACATGGATCGTGGGTCTTGGAGTAGTAGCTTGTGGTTGTGAACCAAGTAAAAATAAAAGTGTCTCTATTCGTTATTTTCTGATGCACTTATTAATTTTGCATATTTCTACACTCTGACTTATGCACGAGTTTTCTAACGAGTGAAAAAGTGATAAAGCACTATTCACCCTCCCTCTAGCACTCTAACTCGATCCTACAAATGAATATGTTTTAAGAAAACTACGTTAAAAGCAGACCTTAGGGCCTCAACTTCCCACTCGCCACTCGATTACTCGACACTCGATGAGTTGGACAACTAGAGCACTTGACAGCTCAGGCATTTGGCAACTCAAGCACTCGGTGCGCTCAACACTCGATGGCTTGGAACTCAGCTAGCTTGGTGAGCTCGACACTCTGCTAGATCGACACTCGACAAGCTTGACACTCAGTGGCCTAGATTGGTACTCAGCCAGCTCGACACTCAGCCTAGATCCGTACTCAGCTAGCTTAGCCACTCAAGGTAGCTCAGCCATCCTAGGAAGCTCAGCGTTTCAGGTAGCTCATCCTTCCCTTCTTGGTAGCTTGAGATTATCAACTTAAGCCATCTTAATAGATAAGTCTGAATTTAATTTCTATTAATTTAAATTATTAAATTCCCTATATCTTTGATAATATCTCAAACAATCTTAAAATAGAGTTATTTTGTGAGATGACCACAAAAACTGTGTTGAGAAGTAGGATGCTCAACTCATAATGCACTGGCTCCCTCCGTACAGATTGAAACAGTTCCAATCAACCATGGGGAAAAGTCAAAGAAGTTAACTAGGTTGAACTTCAAGCAATAGTAGCAGAAGATGCTCTTCTATTTGACCACACTAAACTTGGTCTAATTATTGATGGTGGAACCTCCCAAGAAGGCTGAGGATGCTACTAATATCCAGACCATCAGTACAGTGGAAGCATGAAACCATTTAGAGTTCCTATGCCGAAACTACATCCTCAACTGCATAGGATTTACTCAAAAGGCATGGTGCTGAGTGCAACCTTCCAAGTGGCCATTATCATTGAGAAACTGCCACCCACCTAGAAAAACTTCACGAACTACCTAAAACACAAGTGGAAGAAGATAAATGTCGAGGAACACATTGTATACTCTAAATTGAGGAAGACAACAAAAGTTCAAAGAAGATCAGACTACTGTAAAGCCAATGTGGTTAAGCATGGTCAAAACTTGAAATGGAAGAGAAATTTGGATCTTTCAAAGTGGCAAAAGTGGGACCTAGAGGAGGCATCAAGAAGAAATTCTCTAGGGAATGCTACAATTGTGATCGAGCCGATCACAAGTCCTTGAAATGCAAAAATTTGAGGAAGAAATGCAAGGACAATCTAGTGGATAAAATCGAAGGGTTAGACATGGGACCTCTAAGCTGTGGTATCTGAAGTGAACCTGATGGGTTCAAACCAAAGACAGTGGTGGATTGATACAGGTGCCACCCAACATGTGTGCTCTAACAAGGAGCTACTTCACAACTTTGAAGAATTCAAAGATGGGGAAAAGATTTTCATGTGGAACTTAGCAACATTGGACATTAAGGGCGGTCAAGGGAAAGTGGTGTTGAAGATGACCTCGGAGAAGGAATTGACTCTGAACAATGTGTTATTTGTTCCTAAGATTCGAAAGAATCTGATATCCAAATCACATTTGAGCTAGCATGACTTCCTCATTGTTTTGAGTCAGATAGAGTTATGTTGTCTAAAAATGGAATATTTGTAAAGAAGGGTTATATAACTATAATGAGTTGTTTAAGCTTAGTAAAATGACCATTAGGCCCAAGTTGAATAAAATTGTAATATCCTCCGTTTATATTTTTGAGTCTTATTTTTATAGCATGGAAGACAAGGACATGTTAACTACGATGTATTGTGTAGATTAATTAATATGCAAAGAATACCTACATTTCACTTTCATCCAAAATAAAATCCAATAACTGTTCAATTGTAGGAATGTGTCACTCGTTATTGGTTTGAAACGGTTTATAGCATGTCACTCAGGCGCCCCGGAAATACTAAAAGAACCCTATCCACTGACTGGATATGATCTCTCCCCAATAACGAATGACCGCTAACATAAAAATTCAACTATGTATTGTGAATCTAGATTAATTAATATGATTCACACACACACACAATTTATCATCAAGTACAAGCATAAATCCACAAAGCAATGCACAGTATTTCATAGAAATCCATACAATAGATTTATCCTACATCCTAGAATCTAGGGAAATCTACTCCATAGTGTGGAGAATACAATCCAAAGGAAAGAGAGAATAATCGAAAACGATAAGGTCATCCTTTCAACATATTGAAAGAAATAGTAAACCACTTGGCCTAATCCATACCAACGTGTGCGACCTAAAAGGGATACCAGTGAGTGGTTGCAAGCCTTGACACCTAGTAGGTCATCCATGATTCACCATGCATGATCGGCTAGGTACTATATGTAGGATCGGGGGATCGAGAGAAGGGGTGAATCTCGATCGTTCACAACTTTTTGTTGTTCATTCGATCTTTAAAATTAATACACAACAGATAGTAATAATAAAGAACAAAAGCAAGAGATGCAGGATTTACTTGGTTCCCAACTTCCCTTCCCCTCCAGGGTTGGTATTCCAAGGCCTATGTACGGGAGACACTTGTACACTAGTGGTCTCCTTTCTAAAACCTTTTTGAATATGGAGAAACCCATCTTACAATTCAAGAACAAGTACATGGAGTAGAAAATTAAAGTGCAACTTGTAAATTAAAACAAACTCTTAGCTAAGCTGATCTAGAAATCTTGAGTGCAATGCACACCTCTTGGAACTTCCCTAGTTGCACAAGTAGAGCTTCAAGAACCTTCTTTGAGCACAGAGAATATGAGAGGTTGTAGTAGTATTGATGATATGAGCTCTGTCCCCAAGGCTTCTTTTGTAAGGCTTTTTTCAGTCTACCGATAATCCTTGATCAATATACCAAACCTAGGTAAACCTGATCCCCATGATTGAGTTCATCACAATCTACGATCTCAATGTTATCAAGTTTATCGGTCTATAGATCCTTAGGATTGGTCTACCAAACTAGCTTGGGTCTGGTTTGCCTCAAGTCAAGTTTGACACTCCGGACTTGGTCTGGCTATGCTTGGTTTGCATCTGTCTGCTTCCTCAATCTTGCTTCCAGCTCTAGATTTTTGCAAGATAAGTATACAACAACAAATAAACTGTAGGACCGGTGGGCGCTTAATAACTGGCTATTCGACCGGGTCAATTAGGATTATTTTAGGTTATTTTTTATTATATTTTATGTTATAAATTGAAGTTTGGGCTTATTCTTTATCTAGATGAATTTTTTATGTTATTCTATATTTTTCATTAATTTATGATAATTATGGATATTAATTTTGTGGTCTTTAATTTTTGCAGGCAATTAAGATGGAAATAATAAATTTTGGAGGTCCAATTTGAATAAAATCAATTCTGATTCGAGTTGGACTCAAATCGGATTCAATTGGCTCAACCAAATTTAATTTTGGCTCAAATTGATTTGATTCAGCTAGCCCAAATCTAATATGCCCGATTCAAGCCCAAGTTAGACTCAGCCCAAATTTAAGCGGACCGATTCAATCAATTGGGTTCGGTTCAGAGAAAGTCAGTTCACTCACGTTTAAAAGGGCTTGCGCTGGTTCACAATGGGGGGGGGCTCACTCGCGATTTGGGAAGCTACAGTGCTTCCCAAAATCATGAGTACTGTACATCTTCCTCATCGCCGCTGCGATTCCGAGCCCCGTCGTGCGCTCCACTGCCTCTGTCGTCCTCTCCGATCAGCCACAGAGTTGCGACCAGCGTCCACGAAGATCAACAAGCACCGACGCAAGCGCAGGGTGTTGGGACCGATGCGTTCGCTAGAGGGGGTAAATAGCGATTCTTCGATTTTTCCTGTGAAATCGTTAGCGGAAGCAAAAATAAAAGCAGAAAAAGAGAACAATCGCTAATCCGTTTGATTTACTTGGTATCCACCTCTACGAGATGACTAGTCCAAGGATCCACACACACACAGCACCTTTCCACTATGAAAAACTTCTCCTTTTCAAAGAGCACTTTGAAGGTGGAGAAACCCTTACAAATCAATCTCTTCCTTGTACAATATTAGTAGTAAGGTTTAGAGGAAGAGAAATGAAGATTACAAGGATTGGAGTTCGTGCAAAAATGAAAGAATGTGAACCACTGCTTCTCCAATCGTCAATCTGCATTTTTATAAGACTCCCTACATCAGTCAACTGCTCCAAGGGTCAGTCGATTGATGGGCTTCAACGACTCTTTAATCTACATTTAATCAGCCAGCTGTCGCTCCAACGGTCATCTAGCAGTCGACTGCACCATCACCAGTCGACTGCTCCACTCGACTGATTTTTCTATAAACTCTGTGTGTGCTTCTGATCAACTACCAGTCGACTGCACCAACAGTGCCAGTTGACTGATCAAGCTAAAACTCCCCTTTCAGCTTCTTTTTCAGCCCTTAGCCTTGACGTAAGCCTTCAAACATCTTCCACAAGTCTCGTGCCCATCCTTGCACTCGCTTAAGATGTTTTCCTCAGCTTTGTCGTGCTAAGTCTCCCTTTGCCAAGAGGCCGCGCCTCCGGGACTTCACCATTTGCCAAGAGGCCGTGCCTCCGGGACTTCACCCTTTGCCAAGTCTTCCAACTTGGACTTTCCTGTGAACTCAATTCACACATGTTAGATCACCAACATTGCCTAACTTAAACTCATTTTAGCCAAACATTAAAATCCAATTCACTTGGGGCAAGATTGCACCAACAATCTCTCCCTTTTTGATGTTTGGCCAAAATTCGTTTAAGTTAGGTCTTTAATACAGTATTATAAAATAACAACAAATAATCACAGTGATAATAAATGAGTCATGAATCAATAAGCATGAATATCATCATAAAAGCATTAAAGTCTAACTTTAAACAACCCATTCTCCCTCTTTTTTGAACCCATAAAAAAAATACAAATTTAAGGAGGTAGACATAAATAAGAGGTAGAGCTAAATCTCAATAAGGATCCTTATGCGTTAATGAAATTGTTTTAGGCACATGCTCCCACTAAAACCCTACTCCCCCTATAATATGCACCAACAATGTATTTGCGGCACCTAAAGTATAGGTATAATCAATCCTATAGACCATAAAAATGCTCCTAGAGCATGCATCAAAGAATAGTGGATCAAAGAATACGTAAATTGTCAAGAAAGGGTCAAAATCAGAAGATTTCAGTCATATTAGTCGACTGATGGGTGGGCCAGTCGACTGATGGGTGGGCCAGTCGACTGACCTTTTTAATCAAAACTCACAAATTTATTGGTCGAGTGAATTCTGGCCGCAGTCGACTGGACCAGTCGACTGATGTCTGCATCAGTCGACTGATGCCCTGAAAATAACTTTGTGCAGCGAACTTCAGAAATGCCTTAAAATTCCATAAAATTCAGAAAAATCTAAAATTTTGTGAGCAAGTTTGTTTTTACATATATTATCAAGGAAAAATATAAATTTATGAAAAATAGTTATATTTTATGAGTTTGACATAAACTCAATTTTCAAGATGTGTTATGAACCCATTCAAATTGCCAGTGTCTATCAACATTAGATATTCATTAAAATGGTTTTAAATTATTTAAAATGTCCAACTATGATCGATGGGCAAGATGTTCATTAATTAAACATTTACTTTTCCCATAGTTGGTCTAAGATGAATAAATTGATACATTTCATGCCTCATCAAGATGCTAAAAAGCATAAGTGAGATATGAGTATCATCCTAGCATCTCACATAATATTCAATGAAGAAATACACAAGCAAGCCTTCCTAGGGTTTTGTGAGATGTACATAAATAACATTTTGCTATGGGATCATGCAATGCTAAGTTCATAATTTTTCAACACACATACCAAATTCCCTCCACGTCACTATCTAAGTTCACATTTGTTCCTATAGGATTTGAAGCTACCTTAGTATTTTCCAAACCAAATTTCTTGATAATTTCTTTAGCATATTTAGTTTGGTAAACATGAGTTCTTACCTATACAACATGAAACACATCACTCTTTGGTACCCAAAAGCTAGATTCACTAACATTTTATAAATATTTCTTAGGGACCCATGCTTGCTTTACCTTTCCTTTAATGATTTGTTTGCTAGGTGACCCTTGTCTTCCTACTAGAGAAATATAGGCAAACTCTTTAGGCTTGTATCCTATTCCGGCCTTGTTATAAACCGCTCTTTGACTATTTAGGATCATATCAAGGTATTTTGACCCATTTGAAAATTTTTCTAAGCATTTTCTTAAATCAATGACTTCATCCTTTAACTTAGCATTTTCCTCGTTAATTTCACTAGAGTCACTAGATTCACATGCATTATTCCTAATAGTTCTAAGTTCCTCCTTTAATGCCTTAACCTTAGACTTAGATTTATCCAAAGTATTTTTAAGATAAGCAATGGTTTTATAAAGAAAATTTACTTTGGCAGAATCCATTACCTCATCTTCACTTGATGAAGATTCGTCGCTACTTGATTCCTCCTCACTTGTAGTCTCTTGATCACTCTCACGTGCCATCAATGTCATGTGTCTGGTGATGTGGCACAACTCTTCTTCATCATCCGATGAGTAGCTACTTGATGTATCCCATGTGGCTTGGGCCACCCTCACTTCTTTCTTCTTTTTCTCTTTCTTTTTCCTTTCCTTCTTCTTCTTCTCCTTCTTTTCTACAAACAAAGCAATACCTTTCTCTTTGGAAGAACCATTAGCTTGTTCATGTAACTCAAGTTCACAAAATAATTCATCTAATTTAACAACTGAAAGATCCCTTGACACTTTATACGCATCGACCATCGATGCCCATAGAGTGGTTCTGGGAAAAGCTTGAAGTACGTACCTTATCAAGTCCCGGTTGTCGATTTTCTCACCTATTACATGAAGACCATTCATGATCTCCTTGAATCGCCCGTGCATTTGGCTTACCATCTCGTTGGGCTTCATGGTGAAGGTTTGGAGTTGTCCTACCAAGAGATCTCTCTTGGCTTGTCTTGATTCGCTTGAACCTTCATTTAGTTCGATGAGCTTCTCCCAAAGCTCTTTGGCCGAGTCGAATGGTCCGACCTTGCTCAGTTGTTCTTTGGAGAGTCCGCACTGCAAGGTTGTTGTGGCTTTTGCATTCGCTTGTGCCTTCTTGCATATATCCTTTGACCATTCCTTGGTAGGGAGAGGCGCTCCAAAAGTGTCCTTCGATTTCTCAAAGCCATCTACAATACTAAACCAGTTTTCAATGTCATTCATCAAATAATATTCCATTCTACCTTTCCAGTATGCGAAATCGTTGCCGTCGAAGTAGGGCGGTCGTGCGGTGTTGTATCCCTCTTGAAACGCCATTTGATTCTTTCGGTTGAGTGTTAGTTCGCGTGAAAGGGACCTGCTCTGATACCACTTGTTGGGACCGATGCGTTCGCTAGAGGGGGTGAATAGCGATTCTTCGATTTTTCCTGTGAAATCGTTAGCGGAAGCAAAAATAAAAAGTAGATAAAAGAAGAACAATCGCTAACCCGTTCGATTTACTTGGTATCCACCTCTACAAGGTGACTAGTCCAAGGATCCACACACACACAGCACCTTTCCACTATGAAAAATCTCTCCTTTTCAAAGATCACTTTGAAGGCGGAGAAACCCTTACAAATCAATCTCTTCCTTGTACAAGATTAGTAGTAAGGTTTAGAGGAAGAGAAATGAAGATTACAAGGATTGGAGTTCGTGCAAGTATGAAAGAATGTGAACCACTACTTCTCCAATCGTCAATCTGCATTTTTATAAGATTCCGTACATTAGTCGACTGCTCCAAGGCCAGTCGACTGATAGACTTCAACGGCTCTTTAATCTGCATTTAATCAGTCAGCTATCGCTCCAACGGTCATCTAGCAGTCGACTGCACCGTCACCAGTCGACTGCTCCACTCGACTGATTTTTTTATAAACTCTGTGTGTGCTTTTGATCAACCACCAGTCGACTGCACCAACAGTGCCAGTCGACTGATCAAGCTAAAACTCCCCTTTCAGCTTCTTTTTCAGCCCTTAGCCTTGACGCAAGCCTTCAAACATCTTCCACAAGCCTTGTGCCCTTCCTTGCACTCACTTGAGATGTTTTCCTCAGCTTCGTCGTGCTAAGTCTCCCTATGCTAAGAGGCCGCGCCTCCGGGACTTCACCATTTGCCAAGAGGTCGCGCCTCCGGGACTTCACCCTTTGCCAAGTCTTCCAACCTGGACTTTCCTGTGAACTCAATTCACACACGTTAGATCACCAACATTGCCTAACTTAAACTCATTTTAGCTAAACATTAAAATCCAATTCACTTGGGGCAAGATTGCACCAACACAAGTTCATATCATCCACCGAGGACTCAAGGTAAGTCTTTGTTTTGGTTCTAACCTTGTTTTTGATTTGCAGTAGAGAGAGAGCAGAGCAATGGGCGAAGTTTGTGGTCTTCCCCGACTTGAGCTCGCCGGAATTGGCCATCTCCGGCGGCGTTCTTCCGTCCATGTTGGTGTGACTCATTCAAAATGGTGCCAATTCCGCTGTTCTATGCTAATCCGGAGCCATCCATCCACTTCCACATTCATCTCATCTTCTCCCCTATTTTGAACTGAAAGGGAAGGGAAAAACTATCTTTTCTGTATACTTTCCCTGATTTCATTGCTACCGCGGGCCTTACGCAATCGATCAGATCATATGGATATTCCTTCAACACAACATAGGTCATCGAAAGGATCTCGGACGACTCACCAAAGCACGAAAGCCAGGATCTTTCAGAAAATGAATTCCTATTTGAAGAGTGCATAACCGCATGGATAAGCTTACACTAACCCGTCAATTTTGGATCAGTTTTTCCATTCATTCATTCCAGGCTTCTTTATTTTCTTATACTTATACCTTGATTTGGAGTTAAATATTCCTCGGGTTATAGAATAATACTTTATCTTGTCCTTAATAAAAGGATGGGTACCGCGATATTGAAGTACAGATCTAAAGTGATGGTTGTTAAGTAATTGGGTTTGTGATATTTTGTAAAATACATATGCTTGGGACAAGGAAGATAAATCGTAATAAGTATTTGAATTATTACTAGGATTAGAAAAGTCCTTTTCTTTAATTTTAGCGTCGTTGCCGGAGACTCAAATGATGTTTGTATATTTTAAACTGTATATTGGTGTTCTTATTTGTTTATTCATTTCATTTATTTATTCATTCATTTGTTTATTCATTGATTGGTGTTATTTATTATTTATTTATTTATTTATTCATTCATTCATTTATTGTAATTGCTTAATGCTTGTGATTCTAATTATTTGGTGGATGTTGTTGATTTTCAGTGACACTATAATTTATCTGTGCTTTTCTATATTGGGGAAGTACATGAAAGTGTAGGGAGTTGCACTATAGGAAACGTCCCAAGGATTACTTTCCTCAGTTGTTGAAGAACTGGTCAGAGTTTGCAAAGTTTGAGTACCCAAGGTGATCAGGGATCAAGGATCTCACTCTTGCGACAATCCATCTTCCCGGTGAAAGGTGAGTAATCTATCCCATCTTGTTTGTTTTTGTATATACTTACTTTATTTTCTTTTGTTTCTTTTCTAAATTTTTCCCCTGCATGACTCAATCATCTTAGGAATTGTGATAACTTAGTTATCTAAGTTTGTCAGTTTTAGAGGTTCATAGACATGAAAGAGTTCTTGAATTGCGTGAGGATATAACTTAGTGATGGATTCTACCTTGAATAGTTGAAAATGATGACTTATTTTTATCTAGTGAGGACTGAGCCTTAATTTTTTATTTGTCGTGTGGCACTTGTGGTGAAATGTTACTCTAGAACTTGCTCTGATTCTGTCAAGGTCACATTACCATGAGGTTGAATAATTTCATGAAGGTTATTCCTTTATTCTTTCATTCTTTTTGGTAGAATAGGTTATCGAATAATCCATCTCTTGTTGCTATTTCTTTTTCCTTGCCATCTCTTTCATTCTTTATCATGCGATTTGGGAACCTTGAATGCTGAGATGAGATTTTGCCCGGGATGGATAAAAATTTAAGTGTGGGGGTGTGTGTAAATAGTTCACCATGGACAAACCATTAGTTTTATTTTGTTTGCTTTTTATTTTTATTTGGTTGTATTTTTATTTTGTTTCATTGTATTTTTAGACTAGGTTCAAAAAAAAAAGAATCAGTTGGAAAAAAAAAGAAAAAAGGAGCAAAATAGAAGTGAAAAAAAAAAAAAAATAAAAACAAAATGAAAAAAAAAAGTTCTGTTGTGTGAAAAAAAAAGAGTAGAAAGTTTGATCTGTTGAAAAAGAAGTGAAAAAAAATAATAAAAAAAATTGGTTCTGTAAAATAAAAATAAAGAAATAAAAGTTTGAGTTGGTGATATTCATTGGATAGTTGGTAGTAAGTTTTTGCAACTTTTATTTCTTCTACTAGGAGTTATATTGGATATGTTTTAGAGTGTAGAAGAGGTTTAGAGTTGTTTTCTTACTATTAGCTCACCCAACACTAGTTTAGTTTTATATTTACTGGGCATGAATTCATTGACTCATCTATGAAGTAATTCATTATTTCTCGTTTCTCCCACTTGTATTCTTTATTTATTCATTTTTTCACTTATACACATTGTTTTCTTTCCATTATTCATTATTCTTTATTCATTATTCATTATTCTTTTGCAATAAATCTTTATGAATTGTGTGATCTTATGCATATGATAGTGGTAGAGATTAGAAAACGACCAAGCCTATGGTAGTGCATGATCCAGCTTGAGAGAGATCCACTATTTACATAATTGTAAGGATGAGCGACCACACTATTATCCCGTAAGGTTATTTCTAGTCAACATTCTCAATTTATTCTAGGTGGATTGAAATTTCTATTTTGTTGATCCATATGAGACTTGAATTCTGGATTGCGTGGATTTCTAAGATTTGACACTCTTATTTAATTGGTTGTTGTAATTTTCTGATTTGATTGATATTGCTAGGGTAGAAAATAATGTATATTTGTTTACTTTCACGAGACGTGAAAGAATAAGTGTGGGGGATTTGATAACTGGCTATTCGACTGAGTAAATTAGGATTATTTTGGGCTATTTTTTATTATATTTTATTTTATAAATTGAAGTTTGGGCTTATTCTTTATCTGGATGAATTTTTGATGTTATTCTATGTTTTTCATTAATTTATGGCAATTATGGATATTAATTTTATGGTCTTTGATTTTTGCAAGAAATTAAGATGGAAATAATAAATTTTAGAGGTCCAATTTGAATAAAATCAATTCTGGTTTGAGTTGGACTCAAATCAGATTCAATTAGCTCAACCAGATTTAATTTTGGCTCAAATTGATTTGATTCAGCTAGCCCAAATCTAATAAGCCCGATTCAAGCCCAAGTTAGACTTAGCCCAAATTCAAGTGGACCGGTTCAATCAATTGGGTTCGGTTCAAAGAAAGCCGGTTCACATGCGTTTAAAAGGGTTTGTGCTGGTTCACAATCAGGGGGCTCACTCGTGATTTGGGAAGCTACAGTGCTTCCCAAAATCGCGAGTACTGTACATCTTCCTCAGCGTCGTCGCGATTCCAAGCCCCGTCGCGCACTCCACCGCCTCCATCGTCCTCTCCAATCAGCCACAGAGCTGCGGCCGGTGTCCACGAAGATCGACGAGCACCGACACAAGCGCAAGAGACTCCACCATGGGTGATTCGCTCCGGTGAGTAGCCCTCTTCAACCCTCCGGTTCGTCAGCGCCGTGGGTGATTCGCTCCGGCGATTGAGGGCCGGACAGTATTTCCATCAGTGAGGTTCTAGCCAAGGTGATTCGCTCCGGTCAACGCCTCATTGACCCGCATCCACCGAAGCTCGGCACGGGACGCCGGGCTGTGCTTCGACCATATCATCCACCGAGGACGCAAGGTAAGTCTCTGTTTTGGTTCTAACCTTGTATGTGATTTGCAACAGAGAGAGAGCTGAGCAGCGGCTGAAGTTTGTGGTCTTCCCTGACTTGAGCTCGTCGAAATTGGCCATCTCCGGCGGCGTTCTTCGGTCCATGTTGGTGTGACTCATTCAAAATGGTGCCAATTTCGCTATTCTGTGCTAATCCGGAGCCCTCCATCCACCTCCACATTCATGTCATCTTCTCCCCTGTTCTGAACCGTTGAGGGAAGGAAACCCTAACCCTAACCCTAGTTTTAACATAATCTAGCTTTGGTTGCTTCATTCTTAGTTTGTTAGCTTCTGTTATAATAAAAAAAACCCTAATTTTGTTATTTGATCTGTTCTTGTTGTGCTGGACGAATGAGTTGTAATTTGAATGCTATTCGATTTATTCATGCATGAATAGTGGTGAAGTTGTTGGTTGGTTATGATACTCAATTGTTGATGACTTAGCTATGAATTGTTGATCAATAGTAATGTGAGCTTAGTTGTTGATTTGGTTTTGTTGTTGTGATAGATGATTAGAATTTTGTAAAGTATGTCATGGATGATATGTTTTATGGGAATGTTAGCCAGAGTTTATGATTCATGGGTTATGGATTGTATGTTGTTTAGGAGGTAAATGGCATGTTGTGATGTTTCATGTTTCATGTTTTGAGTTGGTAGAATTAAATGGGAACCGGTTATGTATGATTGACAAAGTGGAACTTGAATTTGTGTCATTAATGGAATGAAATCTTTGTGAATGTGAGTAATGTTCATGAACAAATCATGTTGAATGTATGTTGTAGCGAATGTTTGTTGAACATGTTCAAGTTAGTTTAATGAACCAGTTGGATAGTATGATAGTGTAATTGTTGTATTGTAGATTGGAATAATGCTTGTGAACTAGGCAATATGGATTGCAATGGGTTGTATGTTCTTGTAACTTAGTTGTTGTATAGGTTGTATGTTGAATTTGTTGTATGTATTATAATGTATGATGGTTGTGTTGTTGTAACACTTGAATAAGAACAAGTTTATTAGGTTTGCCCATTTGTAAGATTTGTATAATTAGTGTTGTATAGTTTATGTAAGATTCATTGTTGTATGAAATGTATGTTGTATATTAGAATTGTTGTATAATGCATGATGTAGAGTTTGTATTGTATGTTGTGTGTATATGTTGAATGTTTGTAGGAAGGTATGTTGTATTATTGAATTTGTGATTGAATGCACATATTGTATATTGAACCATGGAATGTTTAGTTGATATGAATAAGTTGTTGTTTATTTATGTATAGATGTGGAGTAATGTATAAATGGGTGAAACTTGTGAATATTACTGTAAATAGGATTGTATGTTAATGAACCAAATTGTAGGATTTAAATTGTCAATAAATGGATCTTGTAAATAGTTAGGAATGAATAAAGTCAATAACAAAAACCCTGCACCAAAGGTCTAGGACACTTCTATCATTGAGTCCAAGAGAGACGACCCGGATCTCTCTATATTACTTTAGCGATAATAAGGGGTTTGGTAAATAAATAATTAATTAATTTTAATGGGTGTGAGTGACAACAAATAAGGGAAATAAATTATATAAATAAAATATTCCCATAAAACACTGATATCAGCATTCAGAGGGGGGCAAATAGCACGTTCCTTCATTCGTTCGACTTTATAAAGACTAGCAGCGAAATTAGTAATAACAAGCACAGGGGACTCATGGATTTATTTGGTTCTTAACCCTTCCAGAATTAGTACGTCCAAGGCCTATATAAGAGAAGGTGTCCGTCCACTAATGGTCTCCTTTCCGAACCTTTGGCCAAAGGTAGAAAAATTCATCTTACAGTCTAATAAAATCAAGCATAAAGTGCAAAAAGTAAGACTTAAAATAAAACCACTCGTGTAGCTGATCCGAAAGTCCTTGAGCGCAGTGCACCCTTCTTGGAGCTTCCCCGATCGCATGAGTCAGAAGATGTTAGCATTTAGCAACACCACAGGATGAAAGATTTGGAGTATTAGATATCTTCCTTGTGGTGCACGTTCATTCCCTTATATAGACTCTTCTGGGCGCTTAGATTCTTATCCGAGTGCCTGAATCCGATCCAATCTCTTCGATCTTTATCGAAGCTGATTCTTCTTGATCTGGACACCTAAACCATTTAGGGGCGCCTAGACCATCTAGGCACCTAGAGTAACATCCGAGCACCTGGATCCAATCAACTCAGATTTAACTTGAGTTGACCCTGGACTTGATTCGGCTGCTTTTGTTTGCTCCTCTTATGCTTCCTCCATCATGCTTCCAACTCCTGGTCCTTGTAAAATTAGCATACAAACAAGCAAGCAACTTAATCCTACCTGTAGTCCATCTGACCTACTAGGTTTACTTAAACCTTACCCTGTAGGTCTTGTTAGACCGATGGAATCAAAATATCTTCATAATGGTATGATATTGTCCACTTTGGGCCTAAGCCCTCATGGCTTTGTTCTTGGGCTCTACCCAAAAGGTCTCATACCAATGGAGATATCTTTAATCCTTTTAAACTCATGATCTTTTTCATGTGTTTTAGATGTGGGACTATGTTTGCACCCTTGCAACCCAACAATCCCCTCCTCAAACAAAGTACCACAGGCCCCCCTCAAACGGAAAGCCTCCGTTTGATGTCCGAATTCTCGATCCACTAGGACTTTCTGCCCTTTGGTCCACCCGACCTACTAGGACTTCTTGCCTAGCCCTAACTAGGACTTTTTGCCTGATGTCTGGTCCTCTTGATTCAGACACGGGAGCACCCACTTCCTTTATTTTTAAGGTTCAACACACATAGTTAGATCTGGATCATGGTTCTTCCGGCAGTTAGTCCGGTGAAGAGCGGTCTCACTCTGATACCACTTGTTAGAACCGATGGAATCAAAATATCTCCACAATGGCATGATATTGTCCACTTTGGCCCTAAGCCCTCATGACTTTGTTCTTGGGCTCTCCCCAAAAGGCCTCATGCCAATGGAGATATCTTCCATCCTTTTAAACCCATGATCTTTTCCATGTATTTTAGATGTGGGACTATGTTTGTACCCTTGCAACCCAACAGGTCTAACCTACTGGCTTACCTATGCTTAACTTCTCGTTATGACTATTCACTTTCATAGATAAACTTTCCACCTGCCAAACATCCTATTTGGACTTTCCCTTACTTAATCTCCAGTTAGGACTAGTCACTTCCATAGATATTCTCACCTGCCAAGCATTCAGTCACCCTTGACCTGTTTGAATTTTTCCTTGCCCAACCTCCAATTATAACTTCTTTGTCCAATCCTCTAGATCAAGACATACTTACCCAATCCTCTAAACTAGATCTTCCTTGCCCAATCCTCCAGATCAGGACTTCCTCTGTCTAGCCTCCTGCTAGGACTTTCCCTACTTAGTCTCCGATTAAGACTTTCCCTACCTGGCCTCAACTAGGACTTCTCCTTGCTTAGTCTACCCGACTAGGACTTCTTGCTAGTCTTCTAGTCAACCTTGACCTGACTAGACTTTAATCACATCGAAATATTAGATCATGTTTGGATCAACCCTTGGTCAAACGGATCAGACCTAAGTGTATTATCAAACATCAAAATTTTAGAGACAAATTAGTGCTCCTTGCACCAATAATAAATATATAGAAAATGAATATTAATAATCCATCAGGTTACTCATTCATCTTAGAATTAGAGAACTACTAGATGGATATGGAGTTACAACACAAAAATATAAGAAGGCATTCTACAGCTCAAATCTAGAAGAAAAGAAAGAGAAAGCTTATTGGTCATTTGCGTCGATATCTTCAAATTGATCTTCAAGCTCTTTGGTGGATGGAATTTCAATGGCTCCTTGGAAATAACTCTCTCCTATGATTCTCTATCATAGAAAAATCCCTTGATAAGGTAGGGGAGATCTTTTAGTCCCAGATTGATGAGCGTAGGTTATATATGATTTTTAACCTTGTTTAAAGCTCATTTACTTGTAATTCATTGCATATAATATACTTTATCACACTTTATTTCTTTATTATTTTATGTTTCTACTCCTTTTGCTCGTAGATCTGCTCTTTGTATATTTTTGATTGACAGGATGTGAATCGAAGCTAAAACGAGATATTATTGATGGTGGAGTAAGGAGTGGAGAAAAGGGACTTGCACTGATCGTGCTCATCATTACTGGTGAGTTTCCTATGAAGCAAACACTAAGAAAAAGGAGGAAAAGGAATAACGAAGCTGTCATGGTCTTGCCAAGCTAGGCATTGTTGTGCCTCATATTTTCAGGGCTCAAACACGGCCTGGCCACCAGGAGGTACGGTAGTGTCCCTCCTATAGATTGAAGACAACTTCAGGTCATGCCTACCAGGCACGGCCGTGCCCCCAACACAGAAGGAACTAGACCTGGGGTCGTGCCTACTAGGCACGATCATGCCTGTTTTCCAATGACAAACTGGTCTGAGGTCGTGCCCACAAGGCACGGCCATGTCCTCAACTCAGAACGGATCAAATCACAGGTCGTTCTTACAAGGCACGACCGTGCCTTTCTTCCAGAATGAGACCAGATTAGGGTCATGCCCACCAGGCACGGTCGTACCCACAAAAAATGCTAGAGCGAACCTCCAGGCCGTGCCATGAGGCACGACCGTTGTTGGTGCAAGAAGCATTAGATCTTGTCTAGAATTTTGATGTTTAATAATACACATAAATTTGGTCAGTTTGACCAAGGGTTGATCCAAAGAGGACCTGATGTTTAGATGTGAGTGAGTAAAGTCTAGTCAGGTCAGTTTGACCAAATGACTAGCGAGAAGTCCTAGTCGATTAGACTAGGCAGTGGAAGCCCTGATCTAGAAGATTGGGAAAGTGAAAGTCTTAGTTGTAGGTAAGGCAAGGGAAAGTCCTAGTTGTAGGCTAGGCAAAGGCAAGTTCTAGTTTGGAGGATCAGGCAGAAGTCTTAGCAGGTCGAGTGCACCAGGTGCAAGTCCATGCAGTGTTGGAAGACCGGGAAGCATGGCCAAAGTCCAAGCGGGTACGATCAAGAAGACCAAAGGTTTGATGAAGTCTGGGTGATCAAGAGGACCGAGATCCAGCAGCAAATTTCTGGGGGCCAAGGACCATGGCTAAGCGGGAAGTCCAACAAGTCTGGAGGACTTATTGGCAAAACTTCTCCCAAGTGGAGTGGATAAGGGCGCGCTCCCGGAATGGAACAGTAGGCATCAGACTAACTCAGGATTTCGGTAGAAATTCGAAGTTAGAGGTTTAGGTTGTTTTGTTTATTTGTATGCTTGTCTTACAGAAATCAGGAGCTGGAAGCAAGATGGAGAAAGCAAAGGTGAAGCAAACAAAGGCAGCTAAAATAAGTCCGGGGTCAACTCAAGTCAAATCTGAGTCAACTTGTCCCAGTCGACCCGAATGTGGATTACAGGAGATCGAACAGTCTGGTCGACCCGAATGAGGATTCCAATCGACCCAAACGGGAAGACCCAGCCCAGATAGGATCGAGAAGATCGATCAGATCAGATCATATCCAGTCGATCGAATAGGGTTTCCAGTCGACCAGAAGGGGCTATAAAAGAAGAATAAACGTGCACAACCAAAAAAAATCAAATACAAGTTCTCCTCTCCAACTAGTGGCAATTCTGAATGTGAACGAGGCCAGAATCTTACAATCGAGGAAGATCCAAAAGGAGTGTGTGGTGCTCAGGACTTCCAAATCGGCATCCAAGAGTTTGGTTTAATTTCCTATTGTCTTACTTTCTGTTATTTCTGTTATTCTTTATTGGACTGTAAGATGGGTTTCTCTGCCTCCGAACGAACGTTCAAAAAGGAGACCACTAGTGGACGGGTGTCTCCCGTACATAGGCCTTGGATGTACTAACCCTGGAGGTTACAAACCAAGTAAAAAAATCTGCGTGTCCCTGTTCTTGTGTTACTAATCCATTGTTAAGTTATTCTGATAGAATGAACGAACGAGAAATGAAGATAGCGCTATTCACCCCCCTCTAGCGCGTTACAAGATCCTACAGCTGTGTCTCACCCGGGCCCTATAAATACCTCTTTTGCAACCCTTTTGAGGGTGTCTTGGGATATAGGGAAATCCTAAGGTCTTAGTTTGGGGGTGGTGGCTCCCCACTTCGGGGGAGGCCCAAAACACTTTATCTTCACCAATCCATCCTACTTCGAAGCGAGAAGGTCTTCCAAGGATGTTCGAGCTTCTAGATAAGTCCTCCCCCTCTTGTGGATGGCTATTTTCTTGCATACTTGTTGTAATCTTCTTGTAATGGAGTAGATCTTTGAGTTTAAGATGTAGGATGAACATTAATGTAATGATGGTAATGTAAGAACTAGTTCATATTTATTTTTTACCTATTATATGAAGAGTTTACACTTGTTTCATGTATTGTGTGTCTTGAACGTATTTGATAATATGCTTGTGTGAGTGCATGTACATGATTATGAGAGGTAAATTACTGTATAGGGAGGGAGATCTTAGTGTAGGATCGCTGGAACACGCTAGAGGGGGGGTGAATAGCGTGTTGCACGCTTTTCGATTTTCGCAAAACTACGAGCGCGTACGGAAGTGAATACAGAATACGATTGCGGAAACGTAAGAATAAAATGCAAGGTAAAGAAAAGACAAGTTTATTTTTACTTGGTTCACAGCGCAACGCTGCTACTCCAAGGCCCACGGTCCTTGACCGTTTCCTCTGGGCAATCCACTAAGTCACTTGCCCCTTTTCGACAGCAAGTGTATCGAAAAAACTCAATACAAAAATCGATTACAAGCTCCGGAGTAATTGAAATACAGTATTGACTAGTTACCGAACTTTTGCTTGCGCAGTCGCTCCCCGGAGGTAGATCTCGGCGTCTCGGTGTGAAATTGAGTAGCTTGGAGCAGGTGCAGCACCGACGTCGAAGATTGAGGGCTCGGGAGTCGCGAGAACGGAGTTCGGAGGCAATGAAGGTGTTGTTCTTGGTTGCTGGTCGCGACTGCCTTTTATAGTTGTCCTGAGTCGACTCAGATGCCCATCTGGGTCGACTCCAGCTGACGCGGCAGATAAATCTTTATCTCTTTCGCCCGTTATCCTTCCTGAGTCGACTCCGATTGACTTCTGGGTCGACTCCAGTCGCGGTGGCGTCAGCGGCGATAAGTTTTGACCCTGAGTCGACTCAAAACCTTACCTGAGTCGACTTTAGGCCGAGTTGGCGGAAAATCGACGCGCTGACTTCCGGATTCCAGCTGACTCGGCTGGAGTCGACTCCAGAACCCATCTGAGTCGACTCCAGACCCGAAAAGTCAGTTTTTCGTCCGGAGTTCGCGTTCGTCTGATTTTTCCTTCCTGCAAAAGATGTTAGATAAAATAATATGCAAAGGATTAAGTTGGTTCACCGAACCAACTACGAGTCTTAACTTCAGATCTCCAGTGAGACCCTGGGTTAGACCGACGCCTAATGTTCCACTCGGGAACGCGTCCTCACCCACTCCCCTCGGGAGAATTTACCTGATTGCCAACAGAGTCCTCCTGACTCGTTGGACTTGTGCTCGGCTCTGTCTTCGCCCCCCAGGATTTGTGCTGCAACTGATCCTCCTGATCAGCCCAGTCTTCCGCTGCAACTAGGTCCTCCTGACCAAGCCCAGACTTCTGCTGCAACTTGGTCCTCCTGACCAAGCCTAGACTTCTGCTGCGGCGTGGTCCTCCTGACCAGCCCAGACTTCACTGGTGCACTTTGACTCTGCCAAGACTTCATGCCTAGCATCACTAGGACTTAACCTATGTCTCCTGTAAGCTTAGTTCAACTTGGTTAGCCAAACCACATACTTAACTTGATCCTAGTTCCATAATCAAAACTCTGGTTCGATCTGCTAGTGCTTCCTGCACTAACACTTAGGATCATTTGATCGGGGTGCCTTGTGACAGAAGATGAACCTTTAACCGGACTTTCTGAAATGATTCCTACATAGTAGTAAACCCCCATAAGAGATAGCTAATGGTTGGTGGCCACCAAGATAAAGTTCTTAAGAGGGGTACTCGGTGATAGAGGGTATGACGTTTGAATCGTATGACCGGGGTGCCCTGTGATAGAGGGTGAATCTTTAATCGGACTTTCTGTCATCACCTTTACTGGAGGGCCACCACATAGGACTTCAAGGTCAAATGATGAGCGTAGGTTATCATATATTTTTTTAGCCTTGTTTAACGCTCATCTACTTGTAATTCATTGCATATGATCTACTTTGTCACACCTTATTCTTTTATAATTGCATATTTCTACTCTTTTGCTCGGAGATCTGCTTTTCGTATATTTTGATTGACAGGATGCGATTTAGAGCCAAAACGATGCATTATTGATGGTGGAGCAAAAAGTGGAGAAAAGAGACTCGCACTGGCCGTGCTCGTCATCACGGGCGAGTCTCTTATGCAGCAAACACGAAGAAATGGAGGAAAAGGAGCAACAGAGCAGAACACGGCCGTGCCTACCAGGCACACTTTCCAGGCTTAGACATACCGTGTAACACTAGGAGACACGGCCGTGTCCCTCCAACAGAGAAGCACCTGCCCTGGCCGTGCCCTCAGGCACGGCCGTGCCTTCTTCCAGCACGAAACAACTGCCCACATGGCCGTGCCTATCCCAGGCACGGCCGTGCCTTGATTTCCAGAGAAGCAGCTGTACCTGGCCGTGCCTCACAGGCACGGCCGTGCCAGATTTCCAGAGCAACAACTGGCCAACCGTGTGCCTATTTTCCAGAGGGACGACAGGCCACGGCCGTGCCTCCCAGGCACGGCCGTGTGACGGGGGCGTGCCTCATGGGGACGTGCCTGGATGGGCCTATAAATACATCTTTTTGCACCCCTTTGAAGGTTATCTTGGGTCATTCTCCAAAACCCTAGGTCTTGGCTTGGGGAAGGCGCCTCCCCACTCTTGGGGAGGCCCTAAACACTTCATCTCCACCGATCCATCCTACACCGGAGCGAGAAGATCTTCAACGGATGCCCACGCTTCAAAGATAAGTCTTCCCCTTTCTTGTGGATGATGTTTTTCTTGCATTCTTGTTGTAATCTTCTTGTAATGGAGTAGATCTTTGAGTTTAGGATGTAGGATGAACATCTATGTAATGATGGTGATGTATGAACTAGTTTATGTCATTTTCCCTATTCAATGAAGTGTTTACATTTGTTTCATGTATTATGTGCCTTGAATGTGTTTGATGAAATGTTTGTGTGAGCGCATATGCATGATTAAGTGGAGTAGATTACTGTGTAGGGAGAATCTTAGGATCGTATGACCGGGGTGCCTTGTGACAGAAGGTTAACCTTTAACCGGACTTTTCGAAGTGACCTTTACATGGTGGTAAACTCCCATAGGGGATAGCTAATGGCTATTGATGACTAGGAAAGGATTCCTTAATTGGGTGCTCGGTGACAGAGAGTAGTACACTAGTAGTATGCTGGGGTGCCCGGTGACAGCGGGAGAGCCATAACCAGGCTATCTGGTGTCGTCCTGAACTAGTAATCGTAGCGTTAGAGTATCATGGTTTAATTCCAACAAAGCCTGACGAGGTCGAGTTGGTATCTTGGTTAGAATCCCCACAAGGTGGTAAACATTGAGAGTAAGGGAACAAACATGAATTAGGGATATCACCTAGCATTGATGTGAAACCGAAATCCTAAACTTATCCATCTCATCCATAAATCCCCAAGCCAATCTCTCTCTTTCTCTACCACACACAACCAAATCCTCAACCATTCCGCTTCCTTTGGAGTCTAGATAACTATCTCAGTGACATCACTATAGCTAATACACAGTCCCTGTGGTTCGATATCTTTTTATTACTTGACGACAACCGTATACTTGCGGTTCACATCAAGTTTTTGGCGCCGTTGCCGGGGACTGTTGCTATTAGCTTTAGTGACTAGCAATTTTAGTTACTCTAGACTTCTGAAAAATATAAAAAAAATTCAAATATAGAAAATCCAAAATATTTTTCTTGAGGATTAAATGGATGCTTATGCAAAGCGGTTACTCCAAAAAGGAAATTCAAGGTTTGCTGGGTCGTATGCCAAAGGCAAATGTGCGCATTGTGGTGCTAATTGGCATGTGATTGAAGCATGTCCAATCTTATATGATCCTGTTTACATGTTGGGTGGAGAAAAATATGGATGCATCCCTACATATAAAGAATGGACTAGGTCACAAGTCTGGTGTACTCAATGTTTTAAAATAGGGCATGTAAGTGAAAATTACAGCAAGAACATTTTAAATTCTAAACATGAACATGTAACCAACCAGCATGATAATGATTATGACACTAGTTCGTTTATGAAAGATGATAACTTGGGGGTGTCTACTAGTATGGTTGGTAATCTTGGTGATGAATGGGAAGAATGGATATCATCACAATCCATGTTGTGTAAGAATTGTTTGAGACAAGTAAATTTTTGTGATGATTGCACCAAGAATTATTTTGATTCTAAACGTAAGAAGATTGATAATCTTGCTGAGGACTTATTTGAAAATCTACTCAATCCTGCTATTGATGACATGATGGATAATGATGGTGTAAGAAGTTATATAGGGATTCGAACTGAGGTGAGAAGGTCCCAAGAATACTATGCTTCTATTCCATACTTTGTCCCAGTAAGAGTTATAGATTTGGCAGGATTAGGAGACGTTGAAAGGGTTAGTGTAGGGACTTGTGAATTAGAGGCCAAGCCCCAAGAATCACTTCCCTTAGTTGATTCTCCACCCGCACCAAAGCGCACCCTACCATCAAATATGTTTGATGACTTACTAAACTTTGTGATTGGTAAAGATACTATTTCTTGTGATATACCTATGTTTACCAATCTATCTTTTCTCAAGCATATTTGTGGTAGGAAATTTTTTGATTATGATTGGCATACAAAACTTTCACAGCAACTATATGAGATTGCTAGATGTAACCATTTGTTTATAAGCATATTTAATGACAAGCTCAGGGCCCTCAACCGTAGGGTTCTGAAGTTTCTTACACCTCCACGGTCGAGGTTTAAGTAATAAAAATAAAGGTCAAGCTTAGGACCTTAAACAAGCGCTTCTTGGGAGGCAACCCAAGTTTTCATTTTAGTTTCTTGCTTTATTTTCTTTTATGCTTTATTTTGTTTGCTAACCCATAAACCCTCTACTTACTTTTTCTTGCTATATTTTCTTTTGAAGGTTTCATTGATATGGAGAAGTGTGCTTACCTTGAGGAGAGGAAATAGGCAACTAAAGGCCTTGAACACCTTTTGAGCTTCATTGGGTAATTTCTCTCCAAATAATATTTCTTCTCCATTAATATTTTTTGTTTTCATTGAGGTATAGAAAAATGTAAGTCTGGGGGGATGTACATATTTTGGGTTCTTAGTTAGATTTTGTTATTTCTCTTTTGGTTTCTTCATGCATAATAAATTGTTTTAACTAGTAGCATCACCTATCATATCATTGATGGTTTGTCTTCTTGCAAAAATGCTAGCACACTTGTTTTAGATTTCATTGATTTGATGTTTGGAGTTAGTATGTTTGATGATCTGATTTTTCCTATCCTTAGTAGCATGAAGTGAGCTATGTTTTTATTGAAAGAATTTGAGTTTTGGCCTAGTTTTAGGATCTCTCTACACTATGCCTAGGTTTGATAGTAGAAAGTCTGAAATTAGTCATGATTCATTGAACCCTTAGTACTTGCGCTTCTAAGGTGATCACTCAACTACATTTTGGTTACTGGATAAACTCGGATCATGGAAGCTCACTTGGAAAAATCAAGATCCCAAACAAATAAATAACATGGTTGCAACGCCTTTTTATAGTCGCAACACTTGTTTCAAAAAAAAAAAAAAAAAGGATAAAAAAATAGTGTCGTGAGTGGAAACTGACTAGATACCCCTTTGAGACCGGTAAGGGTTACTGGGGAAATATCTATCATGTTTCTCTTGATACCGAGTATTCCTTTGAGACCTTGTGTGGATGGTGCATAACATTTTTTTTGAGGGATGAACCATGCGAGTGTCTATCGCCGGAGGCAAGAGGAAAACTGGTTAGATGATGACTTGACTTTGATTAAGATTTGACACTTTAAAACCCATGGCCACGTTTTGCACCGAGCACGGAGAACTAACTTTTAGGCCACATTTAAGTGATTTTAATGTATAGCTCATCAATGAAACTATATGATAGGATTGATTGTGATTCATTAGAGATTATGATACTCCATTCTTTCAATTCATGAATCTAAATGCAGGTTTTTGCTTGAGGACAAGCAAAAGTTTAAGTCTGGGGGTGTGATGAGCGTAGGTCATATATATATTTTTTAGCCTTGTTTAACGCTCATCTACTTGTAATTCATTGCATATGATCTACTTTGTCACACCTTATTCTTTTATAATTGCATATTTCTACTCTTTTGCTCGGAGATCTGCTTTTTGTATATTTTGATTGACAGGATGCGATTTAGAGCCAAAATGATGCATTATTGATGGTGGAGCAAAAAGTGGAGAAAAGAGACTCGCACTGGCCGTGCTCGTCATCACGGGCGAGTCTCTTATGCAGCAAACACGAAGAAATGGAGGAAAAGGAGCAACAGAGCAGAACACGGCCGTGCCTACCAGGCACGGCCGTGCCTCACATTCCCAGGCTTAGACACGGCCGTGTAACACTAGGAGACACGACCGTGTCCCTCCAACAGAGAAGCAACAACCCTGGCCGTGCCCAAGGCACGGCCGTGCCTCCTTCCAGCAAAACAACTGGCCACCGTGCCTATCAGGCACGGCCGTGCCTTGATTCCAGTTGAGCCAGGTTCATGGTCGTGCCTCACAGGCACGGCCGTGCCAGATTTCCAGGCAGCCGTGCCCAGTTTTCAGGCAGTACACTGGCCGTGCCTCCCAGGCACGGCCGTGCCTATTTTCCAGAGGAACGACAGGCCACGGCCGTGCCTCCCAGGCACGGCCGTGTGACGGGGGCGTGCTAGGGGCGTGCCTGGACCCTATAAATACATCTTTTTGCACCCCTTTGAGGGTATCTTGGGTCATTCTCCAAAACCCTAGGTCTTGGCTTGGGGAAGGCGCCTCCCCACTCTTGGGGAGGCCCTAAACACTTCATCTCCACCGATCCATCCTACACCAGAGCGAGAAGATCTTCAACGGATGCCCATGCTTCAAAGATAAGTCTTTCCCCTTTCTTGTGGATGATGTTTTTCTTGCATTCTTGTTGTAACCTTCTTGTAATGGAGTAGATCTTTGAGTTTAGGATGTAGGATGAACATCTATGTAATGATGGTGATGTATGAACTAGTTTATGTCATTTTCCCTATTCAATGAAATGTTTACATTTGTTTCATGTGTTATGTGCCTTGAATGTGTTTGATGAAATGTTTGTGTGAGCATATATGCATGATTAAGTGGAGTAGATTACTGTGTAGGGGAATCTTAGGATCGTATGACCGGGGTGCCTTGTGACAGAAGGTTAACCTTAACCGGACTTTCCGAAGTGACCTTTACATGGTGGTAAACTCCCTTAGGGGATAGCTAACGGCTATTGATGACTAGGAATGGATTCCTTGATTGGGTGCTCGGTGACAGAGAGTAGTACACTAGTAGTATGCTGGAGTGCCCGGTGACAGCGGGAGAGCTATAACCAGGCTATCTGGTGTCGTCCTGAACTAGTAATCGTAGCGTTAGAGTATCATGGTTTAATTCCAACAAAGCCTGACGAGGTCGAGTTGGTATCTTGGTTAGAATCCCCACAAGGTGGTAAACATTGAGAGTAAGGGAACAAACATGAATTAGGGATGTCACCTAGCATGGATGTGAAACCGAAATCCTAAACTTATCCATCTCATCCATAAATCCCCAAGCCAATCTCTCTCTTTCTCTACCATACACAACCAACATCCTCAACCATTCCACTTCCTTTGGAGTCTAGATAACTATCTCAGTGACATCACTATAGCTAATACACAGTCCCTGTGGTTTGATATCTTTTTATTACTTGACGACAACCGTATACTTGCTGATGTCTGACTAAGAGTTTAAAGTTAAATGTTATGCATCTTACAAACACGTTTAGTGTGCAGAACACTTGATAAGGAAAAACCTAGTGGATCAGGAGGACCAAACAATAGGCAACAAAGTCCTAGTAGGTCAAGAGGATCAAACATTGTGTAGTGAAGTCTTAGTGGATCAGAAGGATCAAACACCAAATAAAGAAAGACTAGATGGATTGATCTGACAGAACACACTTGATGGGTCAACTGGATAGGACATCAAGTAAGAAAAGTCCTAGTGAATCTATTAAACACTAAGCATAGAAAGTTCAAACAAGTCAGCTAAATTAGATGTTTGACAGATAAGTAATGTAAGTCCTAGACAGACCTTTCAAATTAAAAGGCATTGAACATGTGTCCCAACTTTGAGATAAAACACTTAGACGGTGATCCAACTAAGAAATCAATTAAAATTTCTAATCAAGATCAGGCAGTCTTACTATCAGAATATTACATGCATGAATATACTATTTCTATCT
This sequence comes from Curcuma longa, assembly GCF_044706935.1. Lineage (NCBI taxonomy): Eukaryota > Viridiplantae > Streptophyta > Magnoliopsida > Zingiberales > Zingiberaceae > Curcuma > Curcuma longa. The sequence goes on from NC_133864.1 coordinate 181,530, forward strand.
CTATTTTATAGGACTATCATTATTGTTATGTAGTAACTTTGTCTTGCAGAAAAATATTTGGCCAAATAGTTTGGTTGACCAAATAGGGAGGTTTGGTGGATAGATTACTATGGATAAGGTCGAGTGAGATCGAATCTAGCTTTAGAAGGAAATATCATGGCTTAGTCAATTGAACATAAAAGGAAACAGTAGATTTTGTGTGATATAATCTACCTGAGGAAGGAAACCAGAGGATCGATCGACCTATTCTGAGGGTCAGTTGACTAATAAGGTAGATTTTGCGGGGATCCTATCCAATCCAATCATGAACCTAGATGTGATTTTTGCAAGTGCACAATTGTTGTCAAGTAATAGATATCATCCTCTACGACCGTAAAATCGAGTACTAGTCTAAATGTGAAGTAGACTATCTAAATAAATCAAAGTCGAGAAAGAGTTGTGAAAGAAAATAAACTAAGAAAGTAAAGTGAGAAGTTATGATTATCTAAATAAATAAATATTATTCTCTAGGTGTTATCTCTTACTTCATGACGTCGTATTATTCTTGAAAAATTTTAGACTACTTTCGTGAACAAACCCTCAAGTTTGAGATTTATAAGTCAAATAATTATGTTCACCTCTCTATCCTTCCCCTTTTCTTTGTGCTATGATAATGCACGCTAGCACCGTTAACATATATGCACACTAAAGTCGAATCATATATCAAACATGTCATGTGATAAAAGAAATGAATTAATCAAAAGCAAGTGTTAATAATACTTCTGACTACTCCTTAATCCTAAAATTAAGGAAACTACTACATGAAGATAGAGATACAAGTCATAGACATATGAATAACACTCTACAATTCCTATCGAACAAAGAAGAATTAGAAAACTTAATCGTGGTGGAAATCCTCAATAGGAAAGGAGAGATCCCCTAATCCTAGATGTCTCAAACATGCGCCCCCTTAGTCCTTTTATCCCCTCTAAAATTTTCATATCTTAACGAACTTTCCTAAAAACTTATCATCACCGTACTATGGTTGTGTTGGGAAGTATGGTCTAGTTGTATTGGCTACTGGACATCAGTTGTCAATCGAACATGGTTGTGTCAGGAGACACGGTTAGACGATGTTCTACTCTGGAAAACTCCTCGTCAAGCGACAACAAGGAGCATGACCATGTCAGGAAATGCAATCTGCCTGTGTTTGTTGCTAGAAATACAATTGATGCTTCGTTGCTCGTCTTGCTACATAGGTGATGCACGACCGTGTCAAAGGATACGATCATACCGTGCATCATATTGGAATGCAATTCCTATTCCCTAAGGCTCTTTATCTCTAATTTAGCTTCAAATTCACGTCGTATCAATGAAAACACATAAAAAATAGTTTTTCGAACTAAAAATATAAAATAATACAAAAGCTATAAAACTATGAGAAATTCAGTAAATATCTCCAACACAACTAATTATATTGTGACATTCAACATATGAAACAAATGTATGTGCCATGCTATTTAAGTGAGGTTACTTAACAATTTGAGTATGATTTAAGAAATAACAAAGATATATAATTACAAACAAACCTACTATTGCCCTTGCAAGAAATTTAATGTGTCTTAAAGTAGGCATTGACTTGCTATTCAACATAGAATAAGCTCATTGAATCAACTGGAGTTAAATTAAATATTTTTTGAGGAATGTGTAAATTCTCTCTCAACTTAGTCTATATGTTTGATTGTATTGAGACTAGCTAGTCAAGCCATGCTCGAGTTGGGTTGCTAATCAAGCCATGCTCGAGTTGGGTTGCTAATCAAACATATGCCAAGTTGCTAAACAAGTATTGGGTGTGTTATAGGTGACATTCCGATGCATCCACTTTGACCTCAACCTCTATTTACTCCAACAAAGAACCTAACTTAATTGTTCCCAAAATCATATCAAATTCAACTATAGAATGGAAGCTTAGCTAGCTACAATTAACTCAAGTGCTCATGAGATCACGCCGAACTGAACACAGTCAAAAGAGAGAGTTTTAACCAATTCACTCAATCAGCCCTTGCGATATATCTTCCATTAATCGTGGAGTTCAACCAGTGATGTTCAAACACATCATGACTAGCTTGCCAATTCCTTTCTGCCCTCAAGTTCAATGGTACCATACCAATCTTATTAATTCTTGGATTTTGCTCGGACCCAAGCAATAGAAATAATAAGGGGAAACGGTTGCTGCAGTAAGTCGCCAACCAATGCCGCAAGGCGCACCTAGGAGAGAACGACGTCGCCTGATAGGGAGAGTAAAACGCAAGCGAGCTAATGTTAAAACCAAAAGTTTAATTAAACAAACACTAAACAATATATTCTATCTATATCCACTGTCCTGTCCTCATTCTAACCCTTAAAACTATAGGCTCTCCTTTTATAATCATTATTATATAGTACAGACTTACAAGATTAATTTGCATTAGTTAAAACAAAGAGGTCTAGAGATGGGCACGGTATTCAAGGGGTCTTCCATTATTATTCAAACGTCTTGGCCTGGGAGAAATCAGCGGACGCCCGTGCCTTCTCGAAAGGAATAAGGCTTGAACATTATTTTCCATGCACAACAATCCACGTACAGAGAGAGAGAGAGAGAGAGAGAGGGGCAATAGAAGAAGAACCCAATCCCACTACGACCATCCTAAGCTCTATAGGTTCGACCAGGCAGCTATGAGGAAGCTACGAGCTCTATCTATCTATGCTGAGATATTGCATTGATTAATTGGTCTAACGTTTATGAGTTAGTTTTATGATCCACAGTGCACATTTACATGGGAAACATCACTGATGTATTAATGTACTTGCGCTTTCATTGGCCTGCTTAGGGTTTTTGGGGTTGAGAGAGGAGAGAGGTGGGGATTAAAATAGTACAATAGTGCATGCCTGTCTTTGTTTGTCGGACATAGACCCCTCTTATTTTCCAAATCGAATCTTGTGAAGCTCTAGGAATGCACAACGGAGGGATAGTTTATTCCCCCATGCATGGCATTGTGAAAGGAGTTAACTGTTGGATCAGTACTTGCATAGTTAATGACAAAGAGAGTAGGGTTTCAACTTTGAGTGGGATTCAGATTTCAGTCCTTTTGACTTGGAAGACTGCCCATGCATGTAATGCTACCGAGAAATTAATCAGTATGCCAAACAAAATAGTTTCTTTAAACTTTGTTAATTCCCTTGTGCACCACCTGCTGCCATGGCTCCTAGTGCATGCCTGCACACGTGTGCATGGAAAGAATTGATTGTTTGCACACTTGCACTGCCCTCTGGCTCCATTAAATAATTAAGCAGACCTGCTTGCTATAGCAGAAGTAGGAGCATGCCATGCATGATACATTCTTCAGGAACTTTAGTGATGTTCTCTTCGATCGGTTCTCATGGATTATTACAGTAGTTTTATATGCATGACTTAGCTCTCTTTAAACATTCGAATGCAGCATTTTGTTGGAGGAATATGAAGCATCTAGTGTTAATTAGTTTAGTACAAAATCCAGCTACTGTGATAATTAAAGGTATCATAACTAGCTAGCTAGAGCCATACCCTGTCAATTGAAAATTCCAAAGTTAAATAAAGTAGCACAAGGAGGAAGAATATTTCCTTATGATATGGGTTCGATTATGTTACTTTGATACGTTGACAATATGTTTTAACTTAGATTTTGTTGATATTTTTAATATGTGTATCAAGTGCCCAATGACTTGGAATAGTGCGTATAGAGCTCATGCAGTTTATGTTGATTCAATAAGGTCAAGTTCACTAAAAAAAAATAATTTTTAAGAGACAAAAATTAACGACGAAAATTTTTCATCGCAAAATGTGTTAATCTTTTAGGGACGAAAATTAATGACGAAAAGTTTTCGTCGCAAAATGTATTGCAATACATTTTGCGACGAAAAATATTTTCATCGTCAATTAGCAACAATTTTTGTGACGAAAATTACTTTATTGTTAATTCTGCAATATATTAAATTCATCACAAATTTTATTGTGAAAATCATTTTTATCACAAAATTTATCGCTAATTTACAACGAAAAAATATTTCATCGCAAATTGACGACGAATTAGTTATTCGTCGCAAATTTAGTAATAAAAAAAACATCGCAAACTTTACAACGGATTTTTTTTTCATCACAAAACTACGACGAAATATTTATTCATCGCATTTTTATAATTGGCTACGAATTTTAAGTTTCGTCATCAAATTTGCGACGAATCTGATTTTCGTAGCCAAAATTTGACGACGAAATCCGAATTCGTCACCAAAATTTGGCGACGAAATCCGGATTCGTCGCCAAATTGGCGACAAAACTCAAATTCGTTGTCAAATTAGCGAAGAAACTTGGATTTGTTGCCAACTTTAACTCATAAATCCTAGATTTGCCAACAGCTTCTTCCCCTTCTCCCATTTTCCCGCAGCACAGAACATATCCGTTGTCGCCAATCGTTGTTGTCGCCGCTTCTACCGGATCTCTCCAACAAACGAAGCTTTCATCACGTCTAGAGGTATGCTTCCTCCCTTCGTAGTTTTAAGACTTCTTTTTTTAAAATACTAATTTAGTTTACTAAAAGTATTTGTTTGTGCATATTAAACTTAAGTATTGATTTTGTAATGTTCTTTGTGCAGGTTTATAATTTGCATGGGCGTAAAGTAATTAGAGAGATACTCGTCTTTATTCACT